>NW_019726269.1:325512-325990 GCF_002891405.2 Cryptotermes secundus
ATTGAGGTGTCGTGTGTGCTTTTCGCTTGGGAAACGAAAGACCGTCAGGACAAAGTACGTGAAGTGCGAAATCGGACTCTGCATTTCCGGATTTTTTTGAGAATTCCACACGAAGGCAACATTCCGGCAGATGACGCAGGTGGGTAGACAGACATTCCATGCAGATGGTGGCCAAAAATTATGTAAGTAGGACATTATTTTCTACCTTAAAAATTTATTTCAAATAACGTCCGCACGCGCGGACTGTGCGACCAGGAGTCGAACCCCTGCCGTTTAATCGGAGATATCTCGATTATAGAAGGCCAAACCACATCACTGGCCGACTTCCTGTACTTTGCAATTGAGGTGTCATGTGTGCTTTTCGCGTGGGTAACGAAAAACCGTCCGGACAAAGTGCGTGAAGTGCGACGTTGGACACTGGATTTCCAGATGTTTCCAAGATTTCCACACGAAGCCAACAGTCCGTTAGACGACGCAG
>NW_019726269.1:326299-372289 GCF_002891405.2 Cryptotermes secundus
TCGTACGTTGTCTTTAGTCGTTTAAAGGCTAAAAAGGTATATGTACATGTACATACATAAATAAGACAGAAGATAAGCTTTCTGTTTACTGAGTAACTGAGTAGTTCATCGCTTCAGTCTCCTCGGTCTTTTCTGTTGCCTCTTCCTCCAGTCATCCCTGGCTGGCCTCTTCTCTAGACATACATACAACTTCTCTCCACTGCTACCTTCACTCAACAAGCAAATGGCCCTTTTCAGGGCCCACCCAGGGTGCCACCTCCTTTACTCCCATTGGCCCTCACTTAAGTCCCTTTTATGGCCAATGGTCATCCCTCCAGTGGCTCTCTCACAGTTCCTTTCAGGCGTGCATTGGCCTGTGTCAGGCCAAATATTTCATGCTTGATTCATTCAGCTTGCTACATGCTTCTGCTGGTTTCTTGCTTGGCTTAATCTTTGACCCTAAAGATGAAAGTCATACATTCCTCTGAAACACTGGGCTCTCTCTGGTGGTACAACATAGAAAACCAAACTCTTCATTTTTAGACACAGTGTGCCAGTAATGATCCTCTGCCAGTTCAGTGACAAAGAACATTTCAAGTTCATGTAACAGACATTTCTGAACAGGAATTTGAAGATCAATTCCTGCAACTCTTAAAGAATGACTCGATGCCTTACTCATACCCACAGTTTGTACAGCAGCTGGAATATGATCTCATTGACCTCAGCTACTTGATCAGAAATACTTTTTGAGAGGTTCACCAAGAACTTCCTCCAAGTCCTGTACTGCCTTTTGGCATGCTGACTCCACAGCTTCTTCCTCATCCTCAAGTAGTTCCGCCAAAAATGGGACAGTTTCTGGCAAAAGAGGAAGGAAATCTTCACCAAGCTTGTGGGCCATTTCGCATAGTACCTCCAGGGCAGCAAGGCGAACCTTAAAGGATAAAAGGAAATTATGTCATCAATAACACATAAACTGCACCCAGCCAACAGTCACAAAAGATTATACAACCTGGGACATGATACCAGGTAATCTAGTGGATACATATAAACATTCTAGAGAAACTGCTGCTTCTGTCTTCAGGGTAGGATGGAGAGAGCAGGTTCCTCTAACATGACAGTACCCATTTCCCAGACAACACTGAATCACATCCCAGACAGGAGCAATTTTAAGTCACACAACAGCACATTTGATCTGCTACATAATATACATTCACAACGGATATGAAGTGAGCCAGCTCAAACAGTCACTACACCTTCCCAGCATTCAGGCAGTGCATCTACTCTCCATCAGCTATCAATGTGTCTACTGCTTCTCAGGGGCAGGAGGAGGATGTGGCCAGGTCTTGCAGTAGGAGTAAGGTTGGTAGGTCTGGAGCATGGTGCTATCCAGTCACCCTGAAGATGGGGACTACAATGTATGCCAAACCATCAGAACAGCTTCAACACATGATGCAGATAAACCCAAAAACGAAAGTCACACATTGCTGAAACTGTATCATTAGGTGATGAATAACACATTCACATAAGAGGGCCATGATTCACACTATAGAGGAAATAGGCTCACAGCCAAAGCAAAGGAAAAATAATAAGAAAACAATTATTTTAAAAAGTATTTCATCTGTAACCAGGCAGCTATGTGTCAGGTGCTGGGCATAAAACCTTAAAGCACTCACTTGTGGTAAATCGTGACGGGTCTTCAGCAGAATCTGGTAATTGAGTTGTTTCCACAAGGCATCATCTGCTACAGCAACAGCAAACTGAGACAAACAAGGCGTAAGCAAAGAAGATGCCCGAGACTGCAAAGCTTCCACGCCTCCCAGTGTATTCTCCAGCTGGAAGTGTAAGCATCACAAACTACAGCAACCAGTACATTAACATACTGCATCCTACACAAGCTGTGCTGTGAAGCAGGTCAGTCCCCATAATAATTTAAGTTATTGTCAGCATCTTCCAGACTTTGTAGTTCCAATATTTCCCACCTAGATGGCAGCAGAAATATTGAAACAAAACAGAAGCTAATCTATTTGCTTCTAAGATGGAGTCATTCAACCAATTAGTGGTCCCAAAGTCTATAATTATTACTTAAAATGTGATTTAGCAATTTAAAAAAAATTCTAATGAACCTCAATGATATCTAAGAAGTACTTTTCTGTTAAACTATATTATATTTTAGCATCTTGTTGCAGTGAGGCATCATCCTTATTATTAAAGCACCCATCAATAATGCAACAATATTTTAAAATATAAAAGACATCTAGAATATGTTTCTCAGTAAAAGTGTAACTTTAATACTTTATGATGATGTTAAAATTATAAAATGTCATTAAGACACTAAACGTATAACTTATACACTAAAAGTGATTATCAGATTACTAAAATGTCGCTAGTTTTTCATGCGTTTCTTCGCTTTACAACATGTTTCGGCCATACATGGGCCATCATCAGGCAGTTTTTCTTTTGTTTTCAGGGAGGCCACTGCACTGTTCACTTGCCCATCGCGCTCCCATGCACGTCGTCAGTTAGTGAGAACATATTCAATATGCCTTTTATATTTTAAAATATTGTTGCATTATTGACGGGTGCTTCAATAGTAAGGATGATATTAAAATATATGTTTGTAAAATGACTTTTTAAGATTAAAATTAATTTAGTATCCCTGTTACTGGTTCATTTTTCAGGGATCCCCAAGATAAGCTTTAAGAACCCTGGAGGGCCACAGCTTGCATTTTGAGAAACACTGTATTTTTGATTGGATGTTTTCAAGAAATTATTGAGGCATTACCTGCATACCCTTATTTAGATATGGATAACAACAGTGACACTTAATTGGTAGTATTAGTGAAAATAAAACTAATGACAATGTTTTGGTTGCTAACAAAGAATTATTTCTTCCACTTCTTCTAGAACTAGTTGAATGCTGAGGTACATGAAAAGTAAAAGAAAGAAAGAAAAAAAAAATCCAGTAATTCTGAGTATATAAATTCTGTTCCATCAATTCTCATTCAAGAACTGGTATTTCAAACTCCTTCTCGGATGATCTCTATTTCTTTTAATAAAGCACAAACTTTGGTAATATATTTCTCTGCATTCTATCTACAAAGTTTTCATACTTTTCCTCATAGTCAGGTATGTCTTAGGCTATATTCTGAATAACACGGTCTCTTCCATGTATCTGTTTCTTTCTTATGGTAAAATTTTGTAAACCAGAACATAAATACAGTAGATCCTCATTATACCACGGTAATGACCAAATTCTACAGTACAATTACAGGCTGTTTATGGACATTTCAAATATAACATGGGTAACTTAGTATGCAAAGTATGGAAGCTGCTACTGTAACCCGTTCCATATTGAGGGACCACTGTATTGCTATATTTGAAACAAAAAAAGAAGAAGAAAGTTTTACAAGATTTAGGCATCTATATTATGACTTAACTCTGGTATACCAAGATGATATTGGACAGCATTAGAAGCAGAAGTTTTGACAAAGCTCTAGGAAAAGAAGGACCACCTATGTGGTCTAGTGGTCAGAGTTCCTGCCTACAGATTCATAGGTCCAGGGTTCGATTCCCAGCACTACCAGATTTTCTGAAAAGTAGTGGATCTGGAACGGGGTCCACACAGCCTTGTAAAGATAATTGAGGAGTTATTTCAAGGAAATAGCGGCTCTGATCTAGAAAACAGAGATTAACAGCCATGGGGATTGGTTGTGCTGACCATGTGACACCCTCTATCTGCTAAAGTTTGCACTTACTTCACTGACAAGCGGCTTCGCTCGGCCGGTATACTTTGCTTGCAGACTACAGTCCATGGAGTTTTATTTTCTAGGAAAAGAAGATTATTAGGCATTTATATTTTACCTGGTCTACAAGGGGCTGCATCAGTGCATCAAAACGCTCCTTACTGACAAACCCCTGGCCACTGTCATGCTGGAATACTCGGTACAATGTCTGCAGCAAGTACTGCAGCAACAACTGGGCAGATGCTTCCTCATACCCTTGTCCTTCAGCTTCATTCTCACTTGACTTGCAGACATTGATGCGATCCAATAGCATGGCTGCATTTGGTACCAGTCGTCCAGCAAATAACACAAACAGTCCCTTGAGACACTCTGCAATACTACTGGATAATCTGCACAATCACAACAGAGGCAATAACAGTTTTATGGCACGGCTCACTGTCCAAGAACTTTACTGCATTTTCCTAGTTTAAAGTTAAAACACCTAGTCCTCCAAACAAGACTTAAATTGGTATTTCACTCTAACTGGGATGGAGAAGAATCTGTAGTTCATCAGGTGAACCTACAGAAAGAGGCTCTAACTCTGTACAACTGTAAAAGAAACTAAACCTCTGAAGAAGGAATATTACTTATAACTCTGACATTGTCTGCAAAATGTAAAGTTAATCTGTTCCTATGCTTAATTAAGCATCGTACCATGAAGATATATGTGGAGTGAGAGGTATGGTTCCCCACATTCTTAACCTTGGTACAACATACAGTAGTCAACTTTGTGCTCCAGATATTAAACCCCCAGAAACCCAAGAGAAAAGAGTCCCTAAACAGGAGAATGATTTTCTTTTTCTTCTTTTTTATCTCATTGGGTGCATCCTGTTGTTTTATTAAACGTAGGGCAGTCAAAAAGGTCCTGGAATTCCCGTACAGACGCAGAATGAGTGATAAGATAGCACACACACTGTTGTGGTGGGAAGCTCAGCATGTCTGCTCGCAGGTGCAACAGGTCCGAACAAGTTTCAGTGTGCAGTGTCGTTACTGTGCTGTTTGAATTAGATGTGAGTGTTGATCACTCAGCGCAATGTCACAGTTCAAACATCAAGTTCATGTGCAAATTGGGAAAACCTGCTTCAGAGATGCTATCAGCCCTGCAGCAAGTTTATGGTGATACTGCGCTAAAGAAATCCGCAGTTTATGACTGGTTTTCCCGGTTTAAGAATGGGCAGGAGACGTTAGAGGATGACCAGCGCAGTGGGAGACCTTCGACATCCAGAACCGAAGAAATTATTGGAAAAGTGTGACAACCGATTCGATGTGATCGAAGAATGATCATCGCGGAGTTCGAGCAAGAAGTTGGTACTGTTACTGGCCATTTCTATGTGCAAGTTTTGCAGAGATTGCGCGATGCAGTTTGGAGGAAGCGGCATGACAAGTGGCAGGGACAGTGGGTTCTGCATCACAATAATGCACCTAGCCACATATTGCTTGTTGTGCAGCAACTCCTCGCCAAGAAAAACATTCCTGTTGTTACTCAACCACCGTATTCTCCGGACCTCGCACTGAGTGAATTTTGGGAGTTCCCTACTTTGAAAATGGGCCTCAAGGGGACACATTTAGCAACCATGGAGGACATCAAATCAAATGTGATGGCTGAGCTCTGGAAGATTCCAAAAGAAGCCTTCCACCGCTGCTTCCAACAGTGGTAGGATTGATGGAGCAAGTGTGTGTGTGCACGCAAGGGTCCTACTTTGAAGGCTATTAGGTAAGCACTGCCATATATCCTACCATTAGAGTGCTATACCACCATTCCGGGAACTTCTTGACTGCCCCTTGTATACAATTCTCTTTTGGGATCTGTTGTAACACAACAATGAATGATTGGCCCTAGAGCCAGTCTAGACACTGTGGAGAAGAGAAAAATCTCTTGATTTTGCTGGGAATTGAACTCAGTCATCCAGTCCACAGCCTAATCACTGAAATATCCTAGCACAGAAACCAGAAAACAAACTGAAAGTAACAAATATGAACATAGTATTGACTGGTACATTAATAAGAAAGTCTGGGAAAACTTATAATGCCTACTTTTGTTCACATATTTCAATATTGCAAAGTATGCAAGAACCAGAAATTAATAATATTACTTAATGATTTGGTGACCCACTTCAATGCATAATTCAGAGATGTACAAATTCTACATAACCTAAAACAACAAATCTTCAATTAAAAGAAAAAGCATATTTTTTTAAGTGGTGGTATAGTCACTCTCACCATATATCATCACACTACCGCCATGTTATTTTTCTAGATGGCATGATATTAACATATTCACAGATTACACTGACCTCCAGTCACACGATGTTCATATCAAGTTATACAATTCTCAACTGGATCAAACTTCAAGGGAGACTAGGACATAGACGGATGACAATAATGGCATTATAGGTTTTATCTTCTCTTGTATAACTAGCATAAGGCTCATTCCAATTTCTACATAAATCTGTTAAATATAAAGACCATAAAAATACATAATATCAATTACTTGAGAAAGACATGTATGGGTATAATAAGATATGAAATTTGACAAAAAATTTCTTTCTGCAGGGGTAGACACTGTAATGCTGATTCAAGAATACCTCCAACTCCAACTGTATTCTGTTCCGATATGTAATTACCTGCGATATACATAATGACAGATGAGAAAGTAGGCTAAAAATGAATGTAAATAAATGCACTTGATAATTATCACACATGAAGACTCATGTCACTAGAAATACTGATCTGTATAGCCTCAATACATGAATCACATTTATCTCACTGCCACATAATAATATTTACCTGTAGAACGTTATAGCACGATCCTTGTGAGCATCAGAACTGGTGGCCCAGTGAAACAAAGTGTAATACAGGGGACGGAATGCTGACTCGGAGAGTTTCAGTACAAGAGCAACAAGAGCATCCACTACATAACCCTCTGCTTGTGCAATGTCATCTGGTAAAACAGGTGTATCAGGGTCCTCAGCAGAGCAATCTGCTCGGAACTGCAGCGCTGATATGAAGAAGGCTCTGAACTCTGGCATTAGCTGTGTGAACTCTGAACTGGACAGCGTGGAAAAACTGTCTGACAAAACAGACAGCAGGGGACCCAAGGCTGAATACTGCCACTGTGCAAGCAGATGAGAGTAACATCGACTTACAGCTGGAGTTAACACTCGAACTGCAACTGTACTCAATAACTTCTGCCTGCGGTGCAAAAAAAAAGAAATCTTACAAGAAGAAAGACGAACTAATGTATGTGGTAAACTCCCAGTATTCCTTATCAAAGTATCTGGAATTCTCTGGCAGCCAGCAAAAATTTCAAAGAAAATTTACCAATTTTATATTATTCAAAAACATATTTGCAATGCGCGTATTTTCACCCACCATACAGTAGTTCTTCCAGCCTTTACTAGCAGTGCTACTAATCTTCCCTCACACATGTGCCACTACAGCAGAGGATAGCTTAATTTGTGGTTATGTTACAGTATACTACCTGAAATCTTTCACCCATCAATCTACCATGTCACCTAAGAAGGCTCCAAGAAATAAAGCAAAAACATGTTGTTTTGACTTTGTATTGAGTTTCTGTAAGAGTTTTGCTCATGAAACATTCAACTAATGTTATTGGCACACCCCACAGGTGTTTATGCAGGGGTATCAGGAAGAGTACTGCTGGAGTGCTTCCAGTAGTGATATATATATGCTGCCCGAAATATGTAAGAGCAGAAATTAACTATTTCACAAGTGGTGTGACAAGAAATCTGCCATGACAGGTAAGATCGCAAATGCAAGAGATCATATCTGCCGCAGTGGATTTGTTTTTATTTGTGGTTTATTTAATGACACTTCAAGCAGCTCAGACTACAGTGAACTTTCAATTATTAGCAGTTGTAAAGGTAAAGCTATCCCTGTAACAGGCCTCAGAGGCCCATAAGGTTGTGAGATGTTGAGGGTCCCACATTTGCTATACAATCGGCTCAAAGATGGCAGTGAGGTTGTCAGCCTTACGCGCCAGCCGCACTTTACCTGCAGAAAAATTCCTGGTGCTCATTTCTGTTACAGGCTGAGTTGACCCCTGGGCCATAGTGCAGCTAAAAGGATTAGGTCAATTGAAAAAAGACCCAGTGACCTCATTGGGACTTGAACCCATGACCTTCCAACTTGTAGCATAGTGCCTCAACCAACTGCACTACCGGATGCCCCCATTATTAGCAGTTGTGGAGGGGAGAAGTAGCAGAACAATTAAAAAATACGTAATCCAAAAATCTGGAAACCCCTACTATTTATACTGCATTCAATATAAAAAACACAAAGCAACGAGAAAATTGTATTTCTGATAGAAAGTAGGCTGGCACAAAAAGCAATAAAATGATAAACCAAAAAGTTGAAACAGGTGAGACGACGTACAGTCTAATGAAAGTTGTAAAGCACCACTAGTACATAATAGGAAATACATCAATATGGGAAGCAATACTCAATAACTAATGACCTCTGCAATTCTCACAGATAATCGAGTCTACAGTACATAGCATCAAAAAGTGGAATGATTAAGGAATAATGATTTGGAAATGATGTGGAAAGCAGCACTTATTACCTAATCTGAGGTAATATCCTGGAATTTTCCTGGAGGGTCTGAGGGAAAAACCAAAAAACTCACTAGGGATAGCCAGACTCTGGGTTGACATTTGAACCCAGAACCTCCAAAATATAAGGGACTGCTAACCATTTGACTGTCATGTTTTGTCGCACAGTGGATAGGGGAGGGCTTAAGAATATAATTTGCATTTGAACAGTCTGGTTATATAGCTCCTTATCTGGGATACACTCAAGTATGCAAGAACTGACACTCTTATTACCTGATTGCTTTTAGCTTATGCACCACTGGTATCCCTTTGTTGTCATCAGCAATATGTTGCCATTTTGCTAACTGGATGGAGACCTCGACCAGTATCTTGTCTAGGTAAGGGCTAAGAAAGTGTGGCAAGCTTTCAACAATCTTCAGAGTGGCCGTGACGACACTTAGCAGGACCAGGTTTGGCCTGCAAAGAAAACCAAACTCATCACAACAGATATGAGCTCCTATTTCATTTTCTGTATATGGTGAAATTTTGGGAGCTGGGATAATTCACTTAGTGGGGGGTGGGGTCCAACTGGGTCCACCCGGCACGGTGGCCACTGACTGGCCTATTGTACCTGCCGCGGGTGATTATGATGATGGAGAATTTGGTGGAATGAAAATTAGCAGAGGAAACTGAAGTACTCGGAGGAAACCCACCCCAGCGCCATTTTGTCCACCATAAATCCCACCTGACCAGACCCAGGATCGAACCCAGGCCACCGCAGTGGGAAGCCAGTGACTAACCGCTTGAGATATGGTGTGGCCGCTGGAGCTGGGATAACTCAAACAGTATAGTGACTGAGCTATGGGCTGGGCGATTGGGACTGTACCCGGCTCTTTGCAATTTTAAAGCAAGTTGCTTTTACTGCTGAGCCTCTGATGATGGCCCCAAAGGCCTGAAACATACAAGGCCAAAAAAATATATTATTTACATTAAAATTGTTCACTGGATGACTTGTCATCCCAAGGTTAATAACTGTAACAGCAAAGATGTTAAAATAAAGAGTAGTTGAGATTTAAACAAGGGAAAAAGAACACATCAGCATGGTACTTACGTTTCTAATTCCTTCTGGGCATGCAGAATTTTAATAACAGCTGGCACGAACTGGTTAAGAGTTCCAATAGCATGGGCTCTGAGAGCAGAGACAAGTTCTGCTAAGCATAACACAACTGATGCAAGGAGGTTCTTCTGCACTGCTTCTGACTGGATAAGTTCTGTCACACGTTCCAAAATCTTTAAGAAGAAATAATGCTTGTGTGGGTGTACAGAGCCATCTTCTTTCAAATAAACAAAACCAGTCTTCGTACAGTATAACATGCCTTTGGTCTGAAATAAGCCTTAACCCCATAAAGCACAGTCATACCTACAAGTAACATCTGCTTTAACGTTAAAAACCTCTGCATTTTGCCCATGTGTATTCGTGGGTTTTGTATGATTCCCACAACTAGTTGTGATTATATGTCTAAACAACATTAACTGGCTGAACTTTATAATGGAGACACAGCATGATTTATGTGAAAAAGGAAATAAATTTTTAAATATCACTTGGATGAACCACAGGCTTCAAGATGTTAACCAAAAACTTAATTGTGAAACCAAAGTTCCATTACATACAAAAGTCATATTTCAGCACAAGGTTTAGTGGCATTTAGTAGTAATAAGGGCTTTAATATTTTTATCACAGAAGTAAACCACCTACATAATTCACAACTAATCTTCACTTCATATGACATTACAAGAATTAACAAGGCCAAATAATCCCCACTTGTACAATCAAGGAAACTATGTGAATGTTTCTGCAGCATTTACTGAAAGCAGCTCAGAATTCTGTGTGAATGGAAAGGGATATGGAAACTATGATCATTCATGTCAAAATGAATTAAGAGACACCAAAAATTGGCATCTTAAAATTCAGTTATCAACTTCTGAAGTTCAAAATACTGAAGCTTAATAGTCATCTAAATAACATTTAAAAATTAAGTTCCCGCTTCACAAAACATATTACATTCCCATTACATACATGAATTAAATAACAGTGTTTAGGGAAATAATCAGTTTATTTTGAGAATCATATGAAAAACACAAATAAAATGTGAGGGAAAATGCAGAGATCTTTTCATGTTAAAGCAAGTGGAACACATACTGCAATAACCACTGTTCTTTAAAGGGTTAAGTGCAATAATATAATTTTGTGCAAACAGAATATTTGTGAGTTTAATGTGGAATACTGTGATAATTATTTCATTTCATTATGGCTTATAGTGAACAGAACCACAGATGCAGCACCTGGATACTTTAAGGAGTCAGCCATTTTGTCCATAACACATTTGTGACCAATGAAGAGAGTAACAGCTATGTACGAGTAAATATCACACCCTTGATGATTATTTAAGAGTAGATGGGTTTGTCTATATGGAAGTGGCAATAAATTGATACTATAATTTTCACATCTATTTTTACATCACAGTGATTATCTTTCAAACAGCATTAAGATAAATTCACTATTTGTGGCACAAAATTTGTTTAGTCTACATTTCAACAGAAAGCTCAAAAGTAAATTCTTCCTTCCAGTAAAATAAAGTTCAATATATCATTTCTTATCGTTGCCTTGTATTGTGCAGAAAACCCAATCATGTGATGCTGTGACCAATGATCTGTCATCAGTGCAAACTCTTTATATTAACCTTTACCAGCCATGCATCATATTATTGTGAATCCAGGTGGCCAAGCACCACATTTTTAATACTATTATCACTATTCTGGAGTTAAGATGCAGCCACCATCCCTGCATAACTAGGAAATCCAGGATCCCCTATTCCTGGAGGAAGACGTTTTACCACATAATTAAAACATGGTTGCCAACACTACAGTACCAACAGATGCAAAATTCCTTATTCCCAGATGGTAAAGGTTAATGATTAATCTGTGTTCTAGGATGATAAAGAGGAATTTACCTGTTTGAATTGTGATGGGTTTTCAGGAGCAAGGTGCCGTGCCAAGAGTTTCACTGACAACATGGCTATTTGCTGATTAGTCTCAAGATCAGGTTTGACTGTAGCATCACCAATACTGCCCATCACTGCCAATAACGGTGTAAGCAGTGAATAAAGTGCCTTGTGGTTACATGAGGTGAAGAAAGAAGTCTGATATAGTCGGGTATTTAGAAGCTCCATGGCCCTGCGACGAACTGTTGGCAATCTGTGGTCCAACAGACCCTTAATGACCATCAGGAAGATGGTGCTAGGAAGCAAAGCATTTACCTGGACAAACAGAAACCAAATAGTGTTGACACACAAAGAAAGTCATCACTTTCATCATCATCATTGATTAAGCTCTTGGCCTACTGGCATGTTAAGATTACATGAATTAAAACTTCATTTTCTTCTCTCTCAGGCATCTTCTCTTCTTACATTTACTGGACACTGATATATGATTCAAGATTCAGTTTTCAAGCAATCTTTCCATATATTCTAGCCATTTTTTGTAACAGATTCTTACTATGGTATTGACAACTGCTAATCTAAGTTCTTCTCTAATGATTCATCATTTTGTATCCTGCAATTGCTCTGAGGAGAAACAATTCTGTTACCTCCAGCCTTCATTGAACATATGAACTCACAAAACATAGATATATTTATCAGTACAGACAATTTTATAAGCTGGATTTTAAAATCTCGTGATGAGTACTACTATCTAGGACATGACATCGTACTGTCTACTAGAAACTGACATTTCTCAGGAACACACTGCCTCCATCTTCAAGGCTGAAGCATAAGTCAAGCAAGAAACAAGTAGAAAACTGCTGGTTGCTTGCTCCACTCATTCTTCGACTCTGAATAGAAGGTAGAACATTACCCCCAATATCAGCAAACTTCTATCACACTGCATGGCATCATATCCCAGAAAATAGTAAACTTCTAATTCTAGTGGGGTTTATGTTTTGCATTTCAACCGTAGTGTTTTATGGGTAAACAGAAATGACCAAAACTATTTAGTTCTGTACTGTAAAATGGTGGGGGGGCACATGATGGCGTAGTTGGTTGAGGCACTATGCTACAAGCCAGAAGCTCACAGGATCGAGTTCCAAAGAAGTGGATTTTTTTTCAATTTACCTAATCCTTCCAACCGCACTACGGCCCTAGGGTTCACCCTGTAACAGAAATGAGTAGCAGGAATATTCTTGGGGGTAAAGGGCGGCCAGTCTGTAAGGCTGACAACCTCACCGCCATATTTGAGCCGACTGTCTAGAGAAAATGTGGGAACCTCAACATCTCACAACCCTACGGGCCTCCACGGCCTGTTATATAGGGATAGCTTTTCTTTTTACTGTAAAATGATTGCTAAATGCCAGAATTGAACAAGGAAAGGTGGTCACTGCTAGGCAATGGTGTGGTAAACATGTTTCTGCAGCAATAGAGGAACTGCTGGAAATAGCGTCTTCTGTGTGGTCATCACTGGGCTATACAGCAGTCAGTCAGTCAGTCAGTCAGAGGTCAGAGTCAGTGGATAGTAGTCTTCAGTTGAATTGTTAGTAGCCACTACCTAGCAACAAATAGTGATGACAGAGTGACACACAAATACTTTGTGTGTACTGTAATTGTAGTGATTTATAGTGCAAAGTTGTGAGAATGTTACAATCATTTGTAGTTATAAGCTATAAGGGTTCAACAAACCCAATTATGAATCCAAACATTATGTCTAGACATAAACACGTAACAATATTAACATCACTATGACTTGCAAAGCATTTTCTACACCCTAAAAATTTAAACTCCCCATTTGTTCATGTCGTTTATTTACTAACACAATTTTTTTTCCTTCGATTCTCTCCTCTAAATGCAATTTCTTTTGAGGTAGAAATTTCTGACAGGCAGATCTATGGAGATTCTCATTTCTGTACAAATGACAACAAATACAAGGATACTTACTCAACAAGACTATGTGTTCATTACTGTAAACATACAGGCTCATAACTCCAACTAAAATAAATACTTCTGTGTTATAACTATAATATAACTTTACATACACTTCATATGAAACTCTCACCTGTTCCTGTGTGCAAAGATTGGATTTGAGAACAATCTGGTATTATAACCACATTTTCTGCTTATTTTTTAAAATTTAGATTTAGATGACACTGAGGCCAACATTTTATACAAACAAGTAAATACTCTGAAAAGTTTTGTCTTCTGGCATATAACACTATGTAGCCTGCTGAAAGTCAACCAACCTTTCGGAGGAAAATGTCGCCTCCATCTTCAGGGTTGAAGTGAAAGCTAAGCATGAAACCTTGCGGCCTATTTCACACAGTTTGTTGTTCGGCTTATTTTTCAACCCTGAAGATGGAGGTGACATATTCCTATGAAATGTACGTTGACTTTCATCAGATCACGTGGCATTACATCTGAGAGGACAGAATTCTTCATAACTACTGCTGTGAGAACCTTGAATTCTATACAGTTAAGTACCCTTTACAACATATACTGATGCACAGTCCCCTCCAGAAAAAGTACCTTGTCCAAAATATCATGTGCCAGACCAAGCATGACACTCCAGTACTTCACAGATTGCTGTTCGGCTGTCTCATGTTGATGATGTACACATTCTATGTATACCATCATATTTTCAATTAGGTCCTGGTACAGAGGCTCCAGCTTGTGAGTGGCCTCATCAACCATTGCTGCCACCTGGTTCACAAATGACGGAGACGACAGAAGTGTTGATAAAAATGTGCAGATTGTGAACTTAAAATGACGTAACTGTTTAGAAGTGTGAAGTTCAACGTTGAACAGACCTGGTACTAGCTTCAGAGCCAGGGTCAACGACACTGATTTTCGTACAATACCACGTCTGTTGGATTCTTCTGCAAAACAGGATTACTGTATTAGCACGCTCACTAGGGATAATTACCACAGTGGAACAACTGATGAAAGGTGGAAAACAATGAATCTGAGATATCAAATTTGCATGTGTGGGAGACTGAATGGGTAGCACTCTTGCTTCATATTCAGGTCCTTGGTTTAAATCTTGTCCCACAGACCAGAGAACCTGACTGAGGTTTACTGTGGTTCTCCTCAGGCCCCTCAAGAAAATTCCAGGATAGTACCTAAAATTAGACCTCGACAACTTTCTGCTATATTTTTTTCTAATTCATTACTCACAATTATTCTGCCACTCAACGTCATATATCTCGAGCTGCCGTAGGAGTTGTCAGATGATGCATAAATGTGTGTGGGAAAACAAGATTCTACAGAAAGGCATAACAGCAAAATGAGCATAGCTTATGGAGGAATAATACTGATTGTGTGCACATTTCATTTGTGTTTGGTTCAGGTCAACTAAATTACAAAGTATATAAGACTTTACTTCTTTTGGCTTATTTTGGACTTCACCCATCGTCCGGTATATAAAAAAGACAAAAAACCACAACGTTTCGGAGACTGGATCTGTCTCCGTCTTCAGGTGTATAGGGAAGGTTTAACCTACTCAGTGGGGCCCCTTAGAAAGAGCTAGTCTAAGGGGCCCAACTGAGTAGGTTAAACCTTCCCTATACACCTGAAGACGGAGACAGATCCAGTCTCCGAAACGTTGTGGTTTTTTGTCTTTTTTATATACCGGACGATGGGTGAAGTCCAAAATAAGCCAAAAGAAGTACAGTATACACCATCGTCAGAATCCTTTCAAGTCTATATAAGACTTCCATTCAAGCAAATCATACATATTTCTGGAATAAAATATGGTAACCTAAGCTACATTTCATGAAGATACTTAATTTGGTTCATACCAGACACTTGAAAACTGATTTTTCTTTTTTCCTCCAGAAAAACTTTCCAGACTACTTTTACCCTAATATTGAAACTTATTAGAATCAACATTCAGAGCAGACTGTACCATCCGGCCTGTCCTTCCACTTCATTTGATGGACAGAGGGATGGATTGACGTGGCGGAGGGCACGGCACTACAGCAAAATTTCAGTTTCTGCAAACTGCAGCTGAGGCTTCCTAAGGAGGACTCTACTCAGCTAAGTTACTCACCGAATCAGGTAGAAATTTTAGATGTTAGTGTCAAGAACATTTTATTTTCTATATTTCTTTAAGATGGCAAACTATTTTTGAGATAACGGCCATCAATGTCTATAACTGAACCAGTGACAATACCACAGAAGACACCATTTGTCTCTCTCCTTTCAATATGGCTTTACATACCCTCTTCGAACGTAACTGACAGATCAAAGGGCAAAACAATATCAATAACCTTACCCTTTTCTACAGGCAGAGATTGAACATATTTAATCATCTTGATGCAAGTTATAATGACAGCAGATGGTGAGAAGGTTCTGGAAAGATTCAGAGCAAAATCCAGCCTTGGAGGCAGCTCTCCACGGTCCCGCCGACCACTTGATGTCTGTTCTTCTTGGCTACGCATCACATGCTCCTCCAACACCAGACACAAAAACAACCAAAGGGAATTCTCTGGACCAAGGGTAGTGAGGATCTTATGAAACAGAACTAGCCGTCTGTGTTCTGGGATATGCAGTGCGGTATCAGCGAACACTCGCAGTACTGAGCATACTGCACTGTCCACATCCGAGCTATGCTCCACTACGCCTTCACTTGCCTGGAAACAGGACAAAACAGGACAACAGTATCAGAACAAGTTGGACACAAAACAGAATGACAGTTGTGAGTCAGTGATGTCAGGCAAACATGCCACTGAGAATGCTGTATACACACCTTGACTAGAATAGGGATTATGGTGTCCACAATCTTGGAAATCACTTGAAAACTGTACGCGTCATCTTGACGTAGAATGGAAGATCCCATAAACGTGAAAATAGCCAAAACATTGTGCAACACTTGCTCCTGTAGGTTTAAACAAAAATTAGACAAGTTATATTAATGCACTGCATTTATTCAATCATTGCACAAAATGTATTTTGTAGATGCAAGTTGTTATGAACTGAAATATTAAATTTTATGGCACCTACACTCTTATCCTGAAATGTGGTTTCAGTAGTTTCATGGCCTTTTTTGCACAGATCCTTATAAATTCAGATTTTCTGGATTTTAAGCAACAAGAGTAATACACTGTGTTGTCAGTTACCACTACTGATAAAAACATTTATGTGTAAGACACATGTCATTCCATCGTGCCTCTGCAATATACACATTTGCAACAGGAATAATAATAATATTGAAGAACCTAATTGTGATGTACATCATTAATCCATATTAATCCTTTCTGATCTATTCTAATTCTGCTCTCTCACTTACAAGCTACAATGGGTGAAGTCATGAAAAACAACATAGACACATGCTGTTTGACTACTGTCAAACGCTGCTCCTCCTCTCAAACTACCAGAAGAGTTGCAAAGAATGTACAGTGTAAAAATACAACTGTCAGCAGTGAACCTGAATGAGAAAATTACAATGTCAGTAGCATTCTCACAGAGGACAGCAAAGGACAAAAAGTACAGCCTTCTGAGATGTGATCCTGTATAGTTTCATGCACAGGTACCAACACTTTGGACAAACCTGCTTCCTCCATATTCAGGCACCCTCTCAAATGTTGGTACTCACCTACTCGGCTTCAGAGTGCCACATGCCAGAAGACTAACCTTAACATTCACTGCTGCTTGTACAGGAAAGTGTTAGGCTTGTTCACTACATACGTGACTGCAGCAATGAATAAGCCAGTCAGAGCGTGCAACAGAAGAGAAACCTATAAACTTACGGGCATTATGCCAGCAATGTGAGCCAGCAGAAGCAATGCATGATGATGAGTCTGTGGATTTTGTGACGCACGGATACACTGTACCAGTGTCTCCACATTAAGAGCTTGCTTCATCACTGTGTCAACAGTGGTGCTATCAGGTGACAGTTTCTGACAGCAATGGAGGAGGCATGACAGCACCAGTTGTTTAGAGTACTCCACTGGAGGTTGTTCATCAAACTCCAAACACCTGCAAACACATAACAGTTGCATTATTTTACTGCAAGGAAATGCAAGAAACAGGAGGCTTTCTTTCCATTGAATCTTACACAACAGAAGTAGGTGAAAAGAGGGGGAGAAAGAGGGCAAAGAGGAGGAGATATTCTCTGGTAAGTTTGCCTATGCAATCTTACAACTGGGTGCATTGATAAGATAAGCTTCTCTGTGAATTCTCTCCTCTTATTATTATTATTATTATTATTATTATTTGGAGGGCATGGGTTTCCCCATGCACTGCAACCATTTGTGCGTCCCCCTTTAATTATTATACTAGTCGCCATGCCCTTCCAGTACTGGTGCTCGCTATCAGCCCCGTTCTGCCAGCGAGGTTGCCCTCTCTGGCAGTGGTCCCCATACTTCCCCATCTACTGGAGGAATCTGAAACTACTTGGGTGGGAAACTTGCCTAATTTTGCTCAGAGGTCTCCTAGAGACAAGAGGATCTTTTGTGCTGTAAATCTACGACAGGGGACACACGGCTTAAAGTCCCTCCTGGAGGACTTGTTCCCTGAATTTTTTCCTCCTTAAAAATTCCACGACCTCCGCCAGGTTTGAACCCGTGTACTTTGAGTCATGAGGTGGGAATGTTACCCCGCAATTCTCTCCTCTTAGTTTTACTTCACAAATAAAAAAAAAACTAAATATTTCTCATTCTGAACTGTAAAAATATTGTAGTAATTATCTTGCAAAAGACAGCTAAGAAATCACTGAAAAAAGTGAAGTTCAAATTTTGTGTAAAATCCAAAACATATTCCCCCAAAATGTTGATACCTACCTACAAGATTACACAACATCACATCCAAGAACACATCAATCTGAACACTCACTGTCATGAAAACATGGAGTCCACCCAACCTCCTATCCAACGGGTACCAGGGGCTCTTTCCCCGGGGTTAAAGCTGCCAGGGCGTGAATCTGACCACTTACCTCGAACTAGTGCCAAGGTCAAGAAAAATGTAATCTATACATCCACTCGCCATATGTCTTCATGATGTAGTGCTTAATTAGTTAAGCACAGGGACAACTTTAATTACTTACCTGCTATTTTGTATGGACATGATAAGTCTAGGCTGCCCAGTGACTGGCACTTCAGTCACATCAACCAAACAAGATAGATGCCTCCCCATCTTTTCACTCAAGGATCATTAACAGCTCCAACTTCTAAAATGTTGTGTTTTGCTTGGAATGCTAAGATGATGGACAAAGTTGATACACTCGATAACACTAACTGTTACCATGCCATCAACATAACCCTTTCAAATCAATTGGTTTAAAATTACTGTATTTCTTCTTGATCAATCCAGTCTATGTTTGCCTTCACACGTTACCTGCCTCCCTTATAATTAGACATATAAAACTATACTTACTTGTTAAGTAGGGAGAAAAGAGGTGATAACAGTAGCTCTGTTGACTGCAGCTTTTTCTTAGACTGCACCCATTCCAGCAACGTGACGCCATATCGCCACTCTTCTGTTTTGAGCAGTTCATGAGAGAGTATTTGGTTTACTTTCCTGCATTACAATCAGAATACAGAAATAAGCTGTTCACTAAGTACTTCCACACATGGTCTGAGTTCATCTCTCTGGGCTCTGATGTCTACCTCGGGCAAGGTGTAAAATCCATTTCGGGTGGGTGGGGTGGGGGGGGAAGCTCGCATAAAGTAAAGTAAAGAGGATAAATATGAGAATGATGGTAGTCAGTGGAGACCTACAATTTAACATAGGAACCAAATCACAGGGCACCTGGTATTCTTCACAGTTTTCAAAATTTTATGGTGGGCAGAAGCGAATACATCAATCTGTGAGTAAAAAATCCATTAAAAAGATCTGACTGCCAGTTGAACTCAGAACCCTTTGAATGCAAAGCCAGTCTCTTACCCAGAAACCAAGAGGGTTCCTATATTGAAAAAAGTTATCTCATGAAAAATAAACTTAACCCTGAAGTTCATCTAAATAACATTTTAAAACTTGGTTCCTACCCCGCAGAAAACACACTACATCTCCGTTACATACACCCACTCAGTTAATGCCATATAGAGAAATACATAGGGCAGTCAAAAAGTTCCCAGAATTCCCCTGCAGAAGGAAAATGAGCGATAAGATAGCACGCGCACTGTTGTGGTAGGGAACTCAGCATGTCTGCTCACAGGCATAACAGGTCTGGACAGGTTTCAGTGTGCAGTGTCATTACTGTTCCATTTGAATTAGACGTGAGTGTAGGTCATTCGGCACAATGTCACAGTTCGAACAGCGTAGAAATATCAAGTTCATGTGCAAATTGGGAAAATCTGCTTCAGAGACACAATTGGCCCTGCAGCAAGGTTACAGTGATATTGCACTAAAGAAATCTGCAGTTTACGACTGGTTTTCCTGGTTTAAGAATGGGCAGGAGACGTTAGAGGATGACCAGCGCAGCAGCAGACCTTCGACATCCAGAACTGAAGAAATTATTGGAAAAGTGCGAGAACTTATTTCATGTAATCGAAGAACAACAATCGCGGAGTTGGAGCAAGAAGTTGGTATCTCTCATGGATCCATTCATGCCACACATCGCTTGTTGTGGAGCAATTCCTGTCATCACTCAACCACCGTACTCTCCGGATCTCGCTCTGAGTGACTTTTGGCTGTTCCCTACTCTGAAAATGGGTCTCAAGGGGACAATTTTCACAACCATGGAGGACATCAAATTGAATGCAATGGCTGAGCTCCAGAAGATTCCAAAAGAAGCCTTCCACAGCTGCTTCCAACAGTGGCGCGCAAGGGTCTTACTTTGAAGGTGATTAGGTAAGCGTTGCCGTATGCCCTACCATTAGAGTGCTATACCACCATTCCAGGAACTTTTTGACTGCCCCTCGTAAGTGCTGCTTATTCTCAGAATCGTATGAAACATAAATTTACTGGGTAAGGAAAGTGTTAGACCTTTTAGGCATGTTCACATTTTTGAGGGGCACCCATTAAACTCACTCATCTGTTTGTATGCTTGAAACAACTTTGACTAAATATGATATTGCAAAATTTGACATAAAACTATAAGCCATTTCAATTTCATTTGGATTGAATAATAGTAACAATCACTAGACAAGAAGCCAACATGCACTTCTATGGCCATCTTGAACACAACTCAATAAATATTTATTGGAGAAAAAATGTTTTGAATAAATGCAGCATAGAAAAATGAAACACAATGATCTCAAATAAAAAGGTAAAGGTATCGCTGTAATAGGCGATGGAGGCCCATTGGGTTGTGAGATGTCGAGGCTCCCACATTTACTAGATTATCGGCTCGCAGATGGTGATGAGGTTATCAGCCTTATGTGTCAGCTGCCCTTAACCCCCCAGAAGATTCTGGCACTCATTTCTGTTAGAGGTTGAGTCAACCCCATGGCCATTTTGTGGCAGATAGGATTAGGTCAACTGACAAAAACCAATGACCTCATCGGGGATCGAACCCACAACCTTCCAGATTGTAGCACAGAGCCTCAACCAGCTATGCTAGTTTTGCCATATGTCTTACAGTTTTAAAGATAATTAAAGAGATGTGAGAAAACACCACACAATTGTTATGTTATGTACATGACTCCTAATCTGTTTAATGCTAAATCTGATAGCACCCAGAACCTCTGAGCTTCTATGATATTACATTTCAGCTTCACATTGCAATATTTAATTTCACTTCTTTACTCCAGCAGTTTTCATGCTGTAAACTCACCTTCTTGAACGAAGAATCATTCCTCCTGGAGAAACAATTGGTTGGTGTTTAACTTGGGCATTGTTCATTTTTTCCAGTCGTTCTGCAACTAATTTTGAATTTAGGACAATCTTCTTCACGACTCTTCCTGCTGTTGATGCCACTTCTGATATTTCAGAGTCAGTAGCAGCAACCACAAGTTGAGTCAGCAGCTGCTGCTGCAGTGACTCATCCAGTGCTTCAAACACTTCACGAGAGATCTAAACAAAAAGATATTCTTTAGCTTTTAACTTTCTGCTGCCTTAACTCCTATGGTAGGATGACAGGATAATTAAACATTATAAAAGTATACAGTGTAGACAAATGACATGCTGACATCCATGTTCAGTAAACTCATAGAAAAACGGAATGTATCCGATGTGAGAAACAGAAGCGATATTCTGTTATTATCAAGGTGGCTTCCTTTACGTAATCTGAGTAACAAAATGAATAAACTTTTAAGCTCATCACCAATCTGAAATTTCTCTCATACTAGGTGCACCTTCATTGGTCGAAACAAACGGAAATGATAGGGGTTAACTCGGAGCTGTACGATCTTCTACATATGGGTGGGCATCGTCATGCAATGGGATGACCTTTGACAGTTTCCGAGGTCTTTCCTTCTTAATTGTTTGGTGCACATCATTGCAAAGCAAGTCACTGCAATATTACTGCAATTTGCCTGTTTCCCAAAATCAGCACTTTGACATGGTGAATGTTCATGTCACATACACAGCTGTTGGCTGAATTTCAGCATGTTGTAGGTTTGAGACTTCTTTACAGCCTTCAGAAAATTGATTTGATAACAGACACATGCACATGACTGGGTCTCTTCCCCATTCTGTGCATTTAACCTACAAAGAATTTCTGCCAGCTTCACCTTCTCTTTCCCTAGGAATCTGATGATACAGCACTGCTGTACGCTAAAGTGTCAAGGTCTGCCGCTATCTTGTACTAGCAATAATGCAAAGAAGCAGGTCATGGACATCTGCCAGGCCGTGAGTGCAGTGTTGCCACCAACTGTTCACAAAATAGTTGTATTTTTCTTGAACCCATGTCTTTAGGTAAAAAATAAAGTTCACATTAAACCTGAACACCCTCACACATGTATATAGAGTGTCTGGATAAAAGGTATCCAATATAAAAAATGTATATCTTGGAAACTAATTGTCATATACGTATCCGGTTATGTCATCAGAAAGGAAAACCCTAAAAGTTTTCTTTTTCATACCCAGCTTACATGCATAGGCCACCACATTTTTTCCACCATGTTAGGAATCACCTGGACAGAGAGATGGCTGGGATATGAACTGGCAGGGGTGGCTAGGCCCCCTAGGTCGCCAGATTTAACCCCAGTGGATTTTTTCTTGTGGGGTTATGTGAAGAACATTGTCTACCAAATTAAGATCAACGACCTTCAACACCTGAAAGCCCAAATAAAGGATGCTGTGGTTATGACAACACCAAACATGCTTCAAGCCCGGATATTTGTTGTGCTACCAAGGGAGCCCACATTTAAATTTAGTGAGAAAGTTAGACACTAAGGAAAGGACTTTGATAGTTTCCCTTTGTAGTGGTGTAACCCATTAATGCGTATAATAAATTCTTTCTGAGATATGACTTTATCTTGGATACCTCTCATCCAGACACTCTGTATATACAGAGTGTCCCAGGAGGAATGTGCCAAACTTCGGGAGGGTGTTCCTTATGTTAAAGTATGCCGATATAACCCAAAACACCTATGTCCAAAGTTGAACGGTTACGGAGATAATGGCCCAAGAAAAGTGTGGTCTTCTGGCAGGTCCAAGCACTGTACCTCGCTGTACCTCTCAGCTGAGAGCCCTTATCTATGTTTGTCCTTGAGTGCGATGATACTCCCTAGCCGTGCTTATGTAGTTGGCTCATACCAGAACGCGCAGTCAGCACGTTACGTCATCGCTCGCCAGTCATGTGTTATGTATACTGCTTGGAAACCTAAGGACAATTATGACATGGCGAGCGAGTATTTTGTACTTCAATTTTATGGCTTTCCGTCACTCACAAGTTGGTTTGATGTTACGTACATTATTAACATTACAGAATCCACATATTCCTGCCAGTTTTAATATGTATTTTGTAATCAACAAGTGTGTAACCCCGGTCAAAGTTTGACACTTCTCGGGCCATTATCTCCGTAACCGTTCAACTTTGGACATAGGTGTTTTGGGTTATATCGGCATACTTTAACATAAGGAACACCCTCCCGAAGTTTGGCACATTCCTCCTGGGACACCCTGTATATAACATCTTTTCAGCTCTTGTGTTTCTGAGGTACACAAATGCATTAAGTACTTCCGGCCCAGATTACAAAACTGAAATGTGTCTAAAGCTCATCCCATGAATTTTAGTTACAGACAATACCTATAATTACAGTTATGTAGTCTTTTAGCATTTGATTCTGGCATTAGAAATAAAAAAATACATGCGCAGCACAAATTAGACTCATTCAGGTGATCAGAATTTATCAATCTCAATTCTGTAATATGATATTCTGTTTTTGAGCAATAAAAGTAAAAACCTTATAGCTGTGAATTCACAGCGGTTTTAGACTTCACTGAAGTTCCACTTACACAAAGAGCATACGACAGACAAAATTAATTGAACCAAAGAAGTCATATATCTTACCTGCTGCATCATCAGAATAGCAGGGAAAGTTTTCCCTTGTGTGTCCTGCAATACTGTCTTCCAATCCATGATTGCAGTCTGCACAAACTTCCAACAGTCTAAACGTTCCAAACACATAGCTGTGTCAGATGTCAGTCGCTGAACGATATTACGGAAAATGGTGGACGAATTGAAATCCAACCACCCACTTGACTCTTGGCCTCTTTCAAGAATGCGTCGTCCAACAGGCAGAAGTCGATGAAAAATTTCCTAGCAAGAGATATTCAGTTAAGTCTCTCATGTTGTTTCTGTCCTTTATGTTTTCCAGCAAAATTTTGTAAGCTTTCCTCATTCCCACCAGAAGTGGTCTGAAGCTTGTTTGTAACATTGTGGCTGAATAAGACCTCTGAAAGCAAGCCCTACCTAGTTCAACAGTCACATACACACAAAATGAAGGAATTATAAGCCCCTTTTCTACTCTGAACAGTAAGCTAATAAAAAAATTGGCATCTGACAACTGAATATGGGGTACGTAGTAGCGTAGTTGGTTGAGGCACTATACTACAAGCCGGAAGATCACAGGTTCAAGTCCCGATGAGGTGGACATTTTTTTTCAGTTTACCTAATCTTTCCAGCCACATTATGGCCCTGGGGTCAACTCGGTCTCTAACAGAAACAGTACCAGGAATCTTCCTGGGGGTAAAGAGCGGCTGGCGTGTAAGGCTGACAACATTAGCGCCATCTGTGAGCCAACTGTCTAGAAGATGTGTGCCTCAACCTCTCACAACCTTATGACCTCCATGGCTTGTCACAGGGATAACTTTACCAACTGAATATATGAACTGGTAGTTAAATTCTTAGAGCACACTTCTGGGTCATGTCATCTCATCCTTCTTAACTTGAGAAGACAATGTTATCTGCATAGGAACATCAAAGTGTTAACTGCATAACAAGCACTGTGTCCATATGTCCAAAAGGAGGCACCATGAGGAATCTTTAACTCTACCTGTTATTGTGTAAGCAGCAAACCTGTGAGTTAACAGAGGCCAGAATATCCAGAAGGCCCATAGAGATGTATAACGGTGTCTTAATTGAGGTAATGCAGGTCAGCAGAGCATTCAATGCAGCTGCCAGTTGTGGCTGTTGCGACGGTTTCAAAAGGCTTTGAACTGCAGGGTCTGGAGACAGAACTGTGTACATAACCAATGACAGCTGACTGGAAACAGAAAAAAAAAACAATTTGTATGCATTTCTATTGATTTAATTTTTTCCAATCATTTTACTTCTGACCTCACCCCCAACAGCTGTAAGTGCTGCAAAAACAACACATATATAATTTAAAAATAAAAGGAAAAGCACAAAACTCCTGCATCTGTTACCCTTAGCCATCAACTACAAGGAGAAAATGTCAAATAATGTCAAAAACAAAGACTCAGCAGACGATCATAACAAACAAGAAACAAAACTCCATGGTTTAGTCTGCAAGCAAACCGCCACTTGTTGGTGAGGTTAGTGCCAACTTTAGCAGCTACAGGGTGTCATGTGGTCAGTGCAACAGATCCCCACAGCCGTTAATTTCGGTTTTCTAGACCGGAGCTGCTATTTCCTTGAAACAGCTCTTCAATGCTCTTCAATTATCCTCACGAGGTTGAGTGGACCCCGTTCCAGACCCACTACTTCTCAGAACATCTGGTAGTGCCAGGAATCGAACCCACATCTCTGGATCTGTAGCCAGGAACTCTGACCACTAGACCACAGTAGTGGTCCAGACGATCATGATGTGGTGGTAAGCTTGTATGGTATCAGTTTAAAACAGGTCTCTTACATAGCTCTTTTCTTTTTCTTTGTACATTCCTGTTCAGTTACACAGACAAGGTAGTTCTGAACTAAAATCTACCTTTCAAATCATTTCACACCTTCTGTTCCCATCTTTATTAATTTCACTTCCTACATCTCCCTTCTAGTTGCAGCAGAGGAGCGAGACGGACTCCCTGGGTACTGTGACCTCAAACAGGCCCTTCGTGACAGATGAGTATGAACCAGTGATGGATACTACAGGGAAATCCCTAGTAATGAATCTCCTGGTGTTTCTCTTACACTAAATCCAGATTTTTGTGTCATAAGGAGGTTATGCAAAATGATAACAAAAACTTTCGACTCTTATAAGACTCACTAAAAATGATGACATGATAATTTTTTACATACGTAGTAAAGGACACTGTTTCTACAAATAAATACAATTATATAATAATAATATAGAATTAATTTCTAGAATAATTATTAGTATATGAAATGAACACAATGGTTGTGCAGGAATGATTTCTAGCAAAAAGGAAACATGAATATTGACTGTTAATTCAATCACCGTCACATTAAATCATGGTACTAGCTGCTCAAGATCAAAAATTTCTTACATTAAATGAATTTTCCTTAATTCATAATTCAATAATGTGAAAAATAATACATTTTTGTCACATATGACTTTGGTTAGGACCAAATACTATATTTACTATGGGATTTCACTGTAATTAGCAAGGAAAACCAAAGTTCTCAGAGAAAACTTTACCCCTGTACCACTGTGTCAATAATAATTCCCACATGCACTATCCTGGGATTGAACCTGGGTCTCTGCAGTGAGATGCCAATGACCAAACATCTGAGCTAAGGCACATCCAACTTTGCTCCATAAGTACAATGTCACACAAATGGGTACATACTCTGCATCTAGCATAATCTCTTCACGCCTGTCCTTTACTGCTTCCAGTAGGGGTATGTATGTGTTAGAATCCAGACCAGCACCAATGGAGGATGCCAATACAAGCAAGCAGTCCAATGCTGCATGACGAATGGGGGCAAGGGGATTCGCTGCTGCAGTCATCAGTGCCGGAACAACAGTTTCCTTTAAGCGAAGTGCCCAGCTGATGGAATCATCAGATTGTCTTAAGATAGCAGCCACAAGACGCAGGCAACGCAACCTCAGTTCAGACCAGCCAACTACCCCATGTTCAGATCCAGGATATGCAATTACACTGCACAGGAACTTCACTTGTGACACTGATGTTGGAAAAGACACCTGAACAAACAAACAATTATTTGAAATTATGATCTTTTGGGATGTGACATCATGTAATAAGGTATACATGTACTGTTATGGCTCAACTTTGTGATTGCCTATGGAACATGAACCAGACACACTGGGTAGAGAGAACACACCCCCACTTGTTAGGAGTGAAGCATATGATACTAGGAATAACAAACATACTGATTCACCAGTGAAAACTGTAGCACAAAATGTATGTTCTCCACAACCCACCAACTAAACTACACTATTATATTGGACACCATTCTGATTGTTATACACTATATGAAAATATTATCATTTATTCTCATATTCGCTACTGCAGTAAATGTTTTCAAATGTTATGCTATATCACATCCTGTTTTCCTGTTACTGCAGCCACCATAAAACATATTTCTCCCCACATTTTCCAGACTCTACCGTTGCAAAGCTGAGACTCAAACTGTACCAGCCTTTCTGAGGGGCTCATTGCCTTGATCTTCAAGAGGCCTCTTCTGCACTGAAGACAGAGACAGCAGATACCTCCAAAACACTGATATCTGCCAAAGTATATGGTGTCACATCACATAAGTTTATAATCCTAATTTAAAGTCCATGTACATGGACGTTAAGTTAAACAATTGCAACAGGATGCTGAAATACAGAATCATAATCTTAATATTCACATTATGAGAATTTCATAACGTTCTTACTTAGGTAACAAAATGTGTTCACACAATGAGTGCTCAGTAGCAAAACATAAAAGTTAAAACTTGCTAATAACAAAGCCCCCTATTGGACATGACTCTGGGATAGTTCCGCCCACCTTCCCTCATTACAACCAACTTTACTAAGATTCTTCTTGAGCTCTGAAGGGGTTTACTCAACAGAATTATGTTGTCAATCTTGGTCTCCCATATCATAGACATATGGCCATCCCATCAAGGTCCCAAACATACATACCAACATAAAAAAACTCTTATCATTGAGAAAGGAAATAGCTGCATTATCATTGTCTTCCATTTAGTTGTAAGACTGGGGTGATACCGAGTCCCATGCTACTGCAGTCCCACGCTGGCCTGCTATATCAGCCCCTGATAATAGATCAGTAATGAGGCACAGCGCTAGAGAATAATCTTCAATTTAAGATCTCCAATTTCTGAGGTACTAATCCAATTTTGGTAATTAACACATTCAAAGCCCAATATATGAAATTTGCAAATTCCTGTACCTAGTCATTTTTTACAAAATACATAACTTTACATAAATATAGAATTAAATTTCTAACACTTCAACTCCTTGTTTTTTTTTGTAACAGAAAAACAAAACCCTTCATCATATCTGGAACATCATACAGCCTGTACTCATGCTACTGGCTGTGTGTATCGTTATAGAAAATAAAACACTGAAGAGTGAACTGTATCAAAATTTGCTGAACAGAATTTTATTAAAAAACCTGAAGCAGGTGTTACATAGAAAATCAGTATCTTCATAATTTTCTTTAAAACTTAGGATGCTGACAATACAGAAATAAATGCATCAATTTAGGTACCTTGAAGAATTCCTTCAGACAAGCAGCATACTGCATGCGGACATCTTTGTAACGAACACCACATCCTGTGAGGAGAACCTCCAACACTCTGACAGCAAACCTAAGTGTCAGCTCATTGTCTTTTCTTGTCTTGCCACGATGCTCAAGATCCCACCAGCTTTCTTGCTCTGACTTCAATATGTCTGGGAACAGCGTGTGTCGGGACAGTTGTAACACACTGTACAGGAATACCACCAGTGGAAAACAACCTGCACGCGCTGCTGTTACACAATCAGCCATTACAGTACCATCAATCACCAACATGTCCCCTTTCACTCTTGCCACCTAAAATGCATACATTCAGTATCAGTCAATACAATTATAACAGGAATGTGATTTCCAGGGTCTGTGGCTTTGGTACTAGTCAGAAGAATTTCTGCATGGGGCAAGATATAAAGGCTTGAAGTTGCTCTATTCCCAATCCATGTGAACATATGGCAGAAGAGGTAACCATTACACATTGTTATATGGTAAACAAATTCATGTTAATGAAGAAGGCAGTCGTCTGGGATTTGGCACCATGTATATGTGGTGTTAACCGATGTTTCAGAGGAACATATCACCTCCATCTTCAGGGTAGAAGGAAACCACATATACATGGTGCCAAATCCCAGAAGACTGCTTTCTTCATAGTCACCGCCGTGAAAGCCTCAACTCTTACAAATTCATGTTAGACTGCATGTTTTAAAAGTTTCTTTGTCCTCTCATCTTTCACATTCTTTCTTGTCACTATTCATTAACTCCAAAATTATTGAAACTAAATTCTTTAATAGCTTACATGCATCTAAGAAAATGTAGAAATAATATTGGCTAAGGACATCAAAGTGCAGATAATGCAAGTACCAGTTTTTCTTTCTAACAGAAAAATGTGTCTTTACCTGAAATTGTTCAGAATATAACACAGCCACATCTAGTATCTGTTGGCTGAGGGCTGGAGTGGGTCGCTCCAGAACAGATGAAACGAGCATCAGCAGTAGCAATAGCATGTGAACAGGCTTCCTGTTGGCTGGATCCACCTTCTGAGTAGCTTCCAACAGAAGTTCAACATCTGGAAGTAGCTCTCTGTTTTCAGACAGACATTTCAAAAAAGCGGAACATATGTCTGTAAGCGTGTTTGTGGAGCCTCTAGATTTTAATTCTGTAACAAAAAAGCATAAAGAAACTAAGACAGTGACATTTTTAAAATGTTAATAAGGTACCCAAAAATATGGCTACAATAGTTGTAATAAAATTATCTTCTTACTCAAGAGATCATGCTGCTTTTTCACTTACCACTGACATACTTCAAGCCTGGAATGATAAACTTCTAACTGTTGAGATTTTTTGTGACCTTGCCAAGGAGTTTGATTGTGTTAATCATGAGATATTAATATCCAAATTGGAGTATTATGGCATTCAGCATTGTAATTTAAATTGGTTTAAATCCTATCTATCAGGTAAAAAACAGAGAGTGCAACTCAAAATTGAAGATGATCATGATTATTTCTCTAAATGGGAAAGAGTTAAGCAAGAAGTTCCTCAGCAGTCGGCCTTAGGACCACTTCTGTTTAGTATTTATATTAATGACTTGCCATTATGCATTAATAAATTTGCCAATGTTTTTCTCTTTGTGGATGACACCAGTATTTTTTTAAAAAAAAAATCACTGTGCGCTTAAGCACAAAGTTACTTGCCTCTCACTGTAAATTGGTTTATAGCGAACAAGTTGGTCTTAAATATTAACAAAACTAATATTTTTAATTTTGCTCCTAAACAGTCTGCCAGCTCTTTGCTGGCAGTATCCTTTGGAAACGTGGTACTGAATGATGTCCCTGTAATAAAATTTCTGGGCATACAAATTGATAATAAATCGAATTGGAAGAGTTGTGTGGAATACTGAGTTTAGGAAGGCCTAAACTCAGTTCCGCTATTTTTGTAATTAGGAGTTTATCTTATTTTATGAATTTAGAAACCCTGCAAATGGTGTATTTTTCTTACATTAAGTACGGAATACTCCTCTGGGGCAATATGAATAATAATTCTAGAGTTTTTAAATTACAAAAGAAAGTAATAAGGACCGTATTGGGAGTGGGACACAGAGACTCATGTAGAAATCTTTTTAAGAAATTAGATATTTTACCATTGTCATGTGAATATATTTTTTCTTTGATGTTGTTTGTGATAATCAAAATAATTTTTGTTCAGGTTCAGAGATTCATGGCCTGAACACTAGAAGCAAGAATCAAATTTATATTCCAACTTCAAATCTTTCATATCGCATGAATAACTCATTTTTGGAGCACAGAGTGAATAATCAGTTACAGTGTTTGTTTAGCTTTGTATTGTTTTTCTGCTTTGTTTGTTTGTGTTATGCTTGTGACCAGTTTCATGTCCATTGTATTTTAGACTTGTGAAATATATGTATATATGGAGGCCAAACATTCCTCGAAAACACTGCTAACAACCCACATGAAACCCAGATGATCTTCACTACCATGATAATTTCAGATCTCAAATGTTTTACCGTGCTGACAACTATGCTCAACAGTACATACTATGAGCATAACATGGAATCTATAATGGTAGGCATACTCCACCAATTAGATTGTTAACTGACAATGAAAACTTACCCCTTATTAAAGCAGCCAAGAACTTGCATTTGTTAATGAATGAATGTTGCTTTATAAGTTCAATCATGACATCGATTTCCTTATCCTTTACAGGCATGAGAAATGGAAGTAATGTCAGTAGAATGCGGATCTCAGCAAGTTCTGAGTTAGCATGAAGCAGACCAGAACACAAATGCTGCACTAACAAGCAGGAAACTTCCAACGAAACCTTGCCAGACTTGTCCAAATATTGCATAGCCAATGATATCAGCTCTTCCAGCGCTGCATCTGCTCCCAGCAACTCCACCAGTGTTTCCGTAGGAAGAGTAAGTGTCATTCTCACAACCTATCATGAAGAAATGTTTGTATTACAACTGTTCTAGAATGAGCCAAATCACTTCTCAAAATTGGGAAATGCTTCTGAAGCAAGAAAACAAGCACACATAAAATACAGTAATACTAATAGTGATAGTAATTTTAGTTGAGATCATAGGTTCTCACATGGTGAATACGATGACTATGGTCTTCTGGGATGTGATGACTTTAGAGGCACACCCTACCTCCGTTTTTTAGCCTGAAGATGGTGGCAGCAGGTTCTGTCAAAATACACTGTACTACATAGCATGACATCTCAGAGAACTGTAAACCTCTGAGTTGTTTGCATGCTGCACAATCTTCCCACCCTTGAGAACTCCTGGTTATTGTGAGGGGTAAAGTAAAGTTGTCTCTGTGCTTAATTAATTAAGCACTACACCATGAAGACATATGGGGGCGTCGATGTATTGAGCCACGTTTTCTTGACCTCAGCACTAGTTGGAGATGAGTAGTAAGCTTCACGCCCCGACTGCTTTACCCCTGGGGAAAGGCCCCCAGTACCCAATGAATAGAAGGCTGGGTGGGCCCCAGAGCTGATGTGTATGACGTGGAGAAGAGAAAATTCTTCACTGTACCAGGACTCAACCATGACCCCTCAGTCATCCAGCCCAAAGCCAGTTGCTATACCAACTGTGCTATCCCAGTTCCTTATTGTGGGTAGTAGGATCTCATTACATAAAATATCATAAATATGGGGACAAAAATTTTACTGTATTACTGCCAATGAAATGACAGATGCAAGATTGAAAACTGAATACATATGAGTAGATCATATAACCAAGTTTATAATTTTGGTCATTTGATTTTCCAATCTTTCCACCTGAAGCACTATACACACAGCTCTAGAAATGGTGTTCCAAGTAGGAAAAGCTAAATGTGTGCTGAGGTTTCATGACTCCAGCCTCGCAACTGCAGTGTAAAGGAGATATTGTATGGTATTTTTCAAAGGAAACCATCAACAAAAATACTGCTTTATAAATTGTTTTATCAGACTGGCTGCATTTCTAAAGGAAAATCCCTGCAGACACACAAAGCTGATAGGTGCATTTTTGTAACTTTTCATTGCATATGCACCACAAAGACATAGGTATTAAGTGCTACATAACCACTATCAACCACTAACAATACACAAGCCTGATTTGAATCATGCAGCTATTATCAAAACATGCTTCATTATGGTACATATCTCACCTTTGCATTATCATCCCTTAGCCTAGCAGTCAATGCAGAACATGCCAAATCCTTGTCACGCTCCTGCAGAGAATTATAATTTTTAACAAGATACTGGACAGCTTCTGTTCTCACTGCAGCATTAGGGTGATGGATCTTCTCGAACAAATCTGTGCCACCAAGGGGAATATCTTCCCGTCCTGCTACTCCCAGGAGGGTTCTTAATGCTGTGGCCTCTTTTGATGAACCGCCATCCTTGCCCAAGACCTTACGAATCACTGCATCATATGACTTTGCATATCGGTTCTCTAGAGACTTCAGGAAACCAGCATACCAAGATACCATCTCTTCTGTATCAACAATTCCAATCTCAACATCTTTCTCATCTTCTGAACTTCTTTTCTCAGATGCAGCAAGGCCATCCACATCAAATGTTTCAATGGTGGTTCTATCAAACAATACATGAGAATCATGCTTTACTTGATTATTTATTAAGAAAGCTGTTAAAGAGCAAAATCTATTTAACAGCCTAACAATGCCATCTTCTGGGATGTGCACCATGTAGATCTTGTGTGAACTGATGATTCAGAGGAACATATCACCTCCATCTTCAGGGTAGAGGAATCAGTACACAAGGAACCATTGTGAGCAGATGGCGAGCAGACTGAGCCAGCAGTTTAAAACACCCAGCTATATAAAAAACAGGATGGGAGGAAGAATGGACCACATGGGAAATCAACAGAGGAGAGGGGAAGGGTCTGTAGAGATCAGATAGGAAGGCCAGGAGAGCAGGCAGCTTCTTTCTGCCTGCTCTAGCCCGCTTTCTGCTACCTGCTGGCCTGGCCTTGCTACTGATCTCTAGAGACACTAACCCTCTCCTCTGTTGATTTCCCATGTGGTCCACTCTCCCTCCCATCCTGTTTTTTATATAGCTGGGTGTTTTCAACTGGTGGCTCAGTCTGCTAGCCATCTGCTCACAATGGTTCCTTGCACATAATTTCCTCTACCCTAAAGTGGAGCCGATACGTTCCTCCAAAACATCAGTTCACACAAGATCTACACAGCACCTCATCCCAGAAGACGGCATTCTTCATAGTAACTGCTCTGAAAACCTCAAATCCTACATATTTAATGGTCATTTACTATAAAAAATTAAACACTAAAATATTAAGATATTATAGAAAAATGAACTGATATGCTTCACTGTAAGCAAAAAAAGATTAACTTTATAGAATAGAGCATGATTCAGTTAGGAGGGAATTACTGTACAATATTCTGATAGAGTTTGGGATACCCATGAAACTAGTTAATCTGATTAAAATGTGTTCAAAGTAAAGTTCGTATAGGTAAATATTTGTCTGATAAATTTCCTATCCAGAATGGTCTAAGAATGCTTTATCATCTCTCCTTTCAAACTCTGCTTTAGAATATGCCATTAGGAAGGTCCAGGAAAACCAGGTGGGACTGAAATTAAATGGGACACATCAGCTGTTGGTCTACACTGATGATGTGAATCTAATGGGTGATAATATAAATACCATAAAGAAAAACACATGGACTTTAATTGACACAAGTACAGAGGTTGGTCTAGAAGTAAACACAGAGAAAACTATGTATATGTTGCTGTCTTGTCACCAAAATGTAGGGCTAAATCATGACATAACAACAGAAAACAGATATTTTGTAAATGTGGCACAGTTAAGATATTTGGGAACGACGATAACAAATCAAAATCTGATTGAGGAGGAAATTAAGAGGAGATTGAACTCGGGCAATGCTTGCTAAAATTCAGTCCAGAACCTTTTGCCTTCTCATCTGCTGTCCAAAAACATACAAAGTTGAATATACAAAACTACAATTTTGCTGGTGGTTCTGTATGGGTGTGAAACTTTGTCTCTGACATTAAGGGAGGAACATAAACTGAGGGTGTTTGAGAACATGGTGTTGAGGAGAATATTTGGACNGGATGAAATGATAGGAGGTTGGAGAAAACTGCATAATGAGGAGCTTCATAACTTGTACTCTTCTCCAAGTATAATTAGAATGATCAAGTCAAGGAGGATGAGATGGGCAGGGCATGTAGCACAAATGGGGGAGACGAAGAATGCATATAGGATATTGGTGGGAAAGCCAGAAGGAAAGCGACCACTGGGAAGACCAAGGCGTAGGTGGGTGGAAAATATTAAATTGGATCTTAGAGAGATAGGATGGTATTGATTGGATTGATCTGACTCAGGATATGGACTGCTGGAGGGCTTGTGTGAACACGGTAATGAACCTTTGGGTTCCATAGAACGCTGGGAAATTCTTGAGTAGCTGCAGATTTGGCTTCTCCTCAAGAAGGGCTCAGCTCCTTAAGTAAGCAAGCAAGCAAGCAAGCAAGTAAGGAAGGAAGAACAGAGCACATTTATTGACAGGAGCCCACAAGATTAACACTGGTATATGTGCACTTTACATGTACCACCTGCAAAGGACTTCACGTTTTTCCCACTGAGAGTGTTCATGTATTTCACACAACTTCCAGAATAAACAATTGTCATTTCTCTGAACATGATTAATTGGCTGGTCTTTGTAATAAGAGAGACAGTGTAAGATTTGAGGCTTTCATGGCGGTGACTATGACGTCTGCTTTTACCGGTTCTCACGGTCTCTTTGCAGATTTCTTATATATTTTTCTTCTACCCTGATGATGGAGGCGATACGTTCCTCCGAAACGTCGGTTAACACCACATATACACGGTGCCAAATCCCAGAAGACTGCTCTCTTCAAGAGAGACAGTGCTCTCTATGAGAAAACAACTTTCAGGCCTTCAAAGGTGACTCACACCTACAAACCTACTTAATTCCTATTCGGTGTCAGAATACAAATGCCCTACCTTGAACTTCACAACTTGTACTCTTCTCCAAGTATAATTAGAATGATCAAGTCAAGGAGGATAAGGTGGGCAGGGCATGTAGCATGAATGGGGGAGATGAATGCATATAGGATATTGGTGGGAAAGCCAGAAGGAAAGCGACCACTGGGAAGACCAAGGCATATAGGTGGGTGGAAAATATTAAATTGGATCTTAGAGAGATAGGATGGTATTGACTGGATTGATCTGGCTCAGGATAGGGACCGCTGGAGGGCTCTTGTGAACACGGTAATGAACCTTTGGGTTCCATAAAATGCTGGGAAATTCTTGAGTACCTGCAGATTTGGCTTCTCCTCAAGAAGGGTTCAGCTCCATAAGTAAGTAAGAACATTCGTTGAGTGTAATAATCATTAAAAACACATGGCATAAACTATATGATAAAAGACAGGAACACGTACATGTAAGAAACTCACCACTTGTTTTGTCCACTCTACTAACTTTTTAATGGAGAAACAATATAAAAACACCCCACACTGACTATTCTACAGACATGGAAGGAATCCACTGTCAACCCTGATAAGCTACAAAGAGCAGAATCCTTCTTGAGAAGATGACAGTCACTCAGCTGGTCAAGAAAATTTTCAAAAGTTTAATTTTCAGACAGACATAACCAGTCCACATCATTCAGGTGGCATTAGAGTACAGCCTAGTTGAATTTATGATCATGTAACCGTATATGCTTCCAGTTTTTCATCCCTCAATCCACTGTCAGGCCACGCCATAGCTCAAGCGGTTAGTCACTGGCTTCCCACCGCGGCAGTCCACGTTCAATCCCGGGTCTGGTCAAGTGGGATTTGTGGTGGACAAAGTGGCACTGGGGCAGGTTTTCTCCAAGTACTTCAGTTTCGCCTGCCAATCTTCATTCCATCAATTGCTCCACAATCAGCCTCACCTATCATCTGGGGCTGGTACAATAGGCCAGAAGTGGCCGCAGGACAAGGCACCTAGTCCCACGTCACTAGCAATAAAAAAAATCCACTGTCACCTAGAAAGACTGTCATGCAAGAACAGGAGAGACAAGATGTTCTGACTATGTACTGGATTTCGATTAGTGCTTTTCTCACCAACTGGTAACCAATAGGTCCCATTACAGATAACAGGCAGCTTAATGTACTACAATAAGAAAACTGATATATTAAAGCTTACTGAATGACATGCTGAGCCACATTCTCATCCAAGACTTCCAAAAGCTCTCCAGCAAAGTTACACAGATCCGTTCTATCACCAGTTTTGGACTGAACGGCTGACAGTGTGGCACGAAGGAGAGGCAGGAAGAATGGCATAATATTTACGGCAGCTTCACGTAATTGTCTCAAAACCTCTGGGAACCAACTGTGACGTGCCAATCGCTCCACAGTATGTGCTGACACAAATGGCAACTTCTTGGAGTGCTGAGTTTGATACAGAAGAACCAACAGCAGCACACATTCTGAATGAAGTTTAGGCTGGCTGCACTGTACAACATATAGAGTAATTTAGTAATGTAATAATAATAATAAAATCAGTGTATCAATATCTATGTTTCATATTTCAAGTACAAGCACATCATTTCCAAAAACATTTTGCAGCTTCTTGAAAATTTTCTTCTCATTATTTCTATTTCCTTTCCCTACATTACTACTTGGGGCCATGCAGTAGCATAGTTGGTCAAGGCGCTATGTTACAAGCTTGAAGGCCACAGGTTCAACTCCCAATGAGGTGGATTTTTTCGATTTATTTGAGTCTTTCAGCCACACTATGGCCCTGGGGTCAACTAACAGAAATGAGTACCACGAGTCTTCCTTGGCGGTGGTGGTGGGGGGGGGGCTGGCACATAAAGCTGACAACCTTACCGCCATCTGTGAGCCAATTGTCGAGAGAAAATGCAGGAGACTGGAACTCTCACAACACTGTGGAACTTCACAGCCTGTTACAGGGATAGCTTTACCTTACCTTTTTTTACATTATTACTTATCAGATGAATGTCTGCACCAATTTTACAGATGTCTTATTTACTGACAGGTGACAGGAGCTGATAAGCTTGGTCAGTCTGTGCACACACCTCCCGCTTGCCAATACAAACAAACATTACCACCCTCAGGACTGAACCCTGAAGACTGCAGTCTTAACATGTTCGCTACAAGTCTCTTAGTGGGCAAATTCATTGTCCAGCCCAGGGTTTTTAAATGTCAGGGTACTTTTAATGCATTCACATACCACCAAAATCTGGAAACTCTCTGCTTGTAAACTATGACACACAGGAATCTGAAACTCTGCACATACCTCCTGCAGATATTTTAGTACATTTTGAGAGTGTGGTACCTGGTATCACATTTCCCAAGATGTAGAGGAACACCACACTTTTGACAATACCACCCAGTTTCACTAATTTTTTTTTGTTTGTAAATGGTGCAAGAGGCGGATAGCAGCTTGGCAATGTATCAGACGTCGCCTCATCTGCAATATCACTTATAATTTCTGGAGATCCAGGCCTTTTAATGTCATTCGATTCATTTGAATCACATTCTGGAATTAAACCATCTTCAGAATCTTCATTAAACACTTCCCTTATATGATCACCACTCAATATCTTCTTGCCTGCCATAACATGTTACAATATGGGACATGAGCAGACACACTGCCGAACTGCAAGCTTACTGAACCAACAAAGCATAAGAAAGGGGAATAACACTGACATACGATATTCAAGGCCAAGGAAATACTGATCCATATGCCATCGATGTATAGTGACCAACTACGCTACATAATCATTTTCTGAAAGTGAAATGTTGATATCTGGCCTAAGACAGATACAGGCCCCCATATATGGCTATACTTCTTGGATCTCTGGCCATATGTTGGAGCGGAAGCGTTAATATTCACTACTGTAATAACCTCAATAAAATTTAATTAAATTTATCGCTTATTCTTCTAGTTTTCCATCAGTTTATTTATTTCATTTGTGGTTTATTTAATGGCGCTGTCTGTAGCTCAGGCTATGCAGTGCCAAGATTTTTAATTTGCAAATGCATGATTAATACTAGGATAATTTAACTCGTTACTTTAAAATGAACAGACTTCAGCATAAAACATACGAGTAGAGCATACCTCAGCAATCTTGTCCACAATTCCATAGAAGATTTGTGGTGACAGCTGAGTGCGGCGTGTAAGCTGTGCGATTATCATATATGAACCGGCTACATAATCCAGTAAGGGTGATGTCAGACCCTCAAGCAGGGACTTCAGTAGATGTGTCATTTGAAGTTCATTCACTCTATTCACATGTTCCAGCCCTCCCACTATTGTGGTACAATGGAAAGCCAAGAGAGTAGAGAGAACACCATCTTGGTTTTCTACAACAAAAGAATGTTCTATTTCCTGACTGCTGCATAGGTTTTTTTATGCTAGTGGGGTGGGACTAAGTCCCTTGTATTGCGACCACTTCTGGCCTATTGTACCAGCCCCAGATGATAGGTAAGGGTGATTGTGGAGCAATTGGTGGAATGGAGAGTGGCAGGGGAAACCGAAGTCCTCGGAGAAAACCTGCCCCAGCGCCAGTTTGTCCACCACAAATCCCACTCGACCAGACCCAGGATCGAACCCGGGCAGCCTCAGTGGGAAGCCAGCGACTAACCGCTTGAGCTATGGCATGTGATGCACAGGTTTACATACACCAGAACAATAATCACAAGTTGTTTTTGTTACTTACAGACAGCTGTGCCAATATAACATATGATAGTGAAGAGCAAAGTATTTGTTCTTTGCCCAGGAAATGGCTGATTTCCTTTTCGACATCACGATATAGAGTAGCTCAAAGCATCTGTGCATACACATATAACAATATGCATCATATATACAGAAAAGGTACCATGTTTTAATTATTTGACGTATAATGTATCTTATGGCTGTAATAAAGGGTTGGATAAAAAATTATATAAACTGGAACATGTGTGTTACAATGTAAGGAGAACATTAAAGAAAAAACAAAACCATACAGAAATACAGCTAAAATTTCAGCTACAGCAGTACCATTATTAATCAAAAACAGGGCTTTAAACAGAACTGACAGAAGAAAGATTTACATAGCAGAAATTAAATTTTTAAACATGTTTCTAGACATGGTCTTTGTGTTCATCATCATAGCAATAAAATGAAGTAAACTACAAATTTTTAACTTGGACGAACCAACCCAGAATGAAAGAAAAATGAATGTGCATCTTCTATAAATGGACCCCAAGAGAACAGCTAAAAGAACTATAAAATACATAGCAGATGGTTACAGAGAGATAAGAGATTCTACAAGATGAGAACATTGAATCAGGGTCAGGTCAGGCCAATGGTGATTTTGTGTTTTATGATAATAGAAATAATTTAATACCATTACATTTTACACAAAAACGTCACCATTAAGCACCATAAAATCATGAATCTCCCTCACAATTATTCCCTTTAAATGCTAACTTTTTTAATTATATTATACATACTATATTCCTTGACGGTATCTGAGGTCATCTTACAAATGAAATGAAGGAAAGATGCATCAGTTGCACATCGATTAAGTAACGCAGTTTTTGACAATGGAACACCAGGTTCTTGTAAAGGGTGTAGCCAGTGCCATCTGTTGGCCGGATCTGATACATCAATCATCTGCAGCACCCGCACAAAAATGCGCGTATCATGATAAGGGAATATCAAGCTCATTAAATCACTGACATTGTATGATTCGATGTGGAACCTAAAACAATAATAATACAGTTCTTTCACACCGCAATTTATAAGAGTTAGAGCAAACAAGTATGGATATCAACAGACAGTGGCAGTAACACACACTGCATTACACAAAGAACCAACAAGTATAAAACATGAATCCAACCTGTTTACCAGCCATTCCAGTGCCTTCTGTGAAGCTTTAAGAAGGAAATATGGTGACAGAAGAAGTAAAAATCTCCGGATGAGTTTGTTCAAAGATTTGTTAGTCTTCTTATCTTCCACTGATCTCTCCAAGGATCGAGATGATAAATCAAACAAGTGTCTATGGAACTCCTCAAACCTGGGATTCAGTTTTACCAACTCTTCAAGGCCACTAACACCTGGCAACAACCCAGTAAGCAAAATTAATATTGTGCTTTTCTCGAGCAACTTTCTTAACGTTTTGAGGAACACACTGCTTCCACCCTGAAGAAGGAGGCAGTTACATTCCTCTGGAGCACTGCTAACTACCTACCAAATTACATTTTTTCATAACAAATAAGGCTGCAATGAAAACCTTACATATTATACAAGCAAATAATAATTATGAGAAGCATTTTTAACACATTTATTTGTCAGTATGCACAGAGAACAATAGCTTACTTGCCACAACATCACTGTATTCAATTCTGTGACACAACTTTTACTGCTACTACAGACATATTATTTAACACAAATACACATACACAGTACCAGCCCACAACAAAGTCAGTTTTAGTGTCTTACAGGAAACAATATTTTTTTTGCTGGCTCTACAGCCCCCTTGGGCCCTGTCCTCTGATTTTTCAGTTTCATGACCATTTTACAAATTGCAACACTCCTTGGACAAGTCATCAGTTCGTAGCAAGGCGTCTACCTAAACACTAGACAAAACAAACACAGAATAAACACATGCAAACACCAAACATTCATGCCTTGTATGGGATTTGTACCCATGATCCCAGTTTCTGAGCGAGCGAAGACAGTACATGCCTTAGACCTCTCAGCTACCGTGACCAGCAGAAACAAAGTTTATATTAATTTAACTACCAAATAAAGTATGGAACCAGGATAGCTCCATTGGTATTACAATGGGCTATGGGCTGGACAGCCAAATAATTGTTGGCTGGGGCAACAAAAATTACCCTACCCCAAAGTATCCAGACTGGCTCTGGAGCCCACCCAGTGGTTATTAGGGGCTCTTTCCCTGAGGGTAAAGTGGCAGGGCCATGATGCTGACTGCTCACTCCATCTAGTTCTCAGGTCAAGAACGGTTGAGCTCCACTCTCCCATATGTCTTTATGACATACTTTTCAACCAAATAAGGTGAAAAATCATACAGTTTGAGATTTGCAGTTATCATGGCAATTTTCTGGGTTATAACACTTCATCTTCTCTTCTATTCTGAAGAATAAATAATTAATATAAGATCTTAAAATCAGGCATGATTACCATATAATAAATACTAAATTATTAAATTGCAGAATCAATACCTATTTCGTAAAAAGTGTCTCTATCAAACTTGGCTGCTTCCCGGGGATCAAACAACAGTGAAGGCCTCGCTTTGCCCTGAATAAGAAGAGATGTCTGTGGTACTGTTAGCTTTTTAAGCTGCTCTGCCAAAGAAGTGCTCATAATGAATGATGTCCTCTTTCTCAACTGTGAACAATAATACACACACTTTAAACATCAATCTATTATCAAATGTATACAATACTTTTGAGATAACTTGTTTAATCTATTTACTTTCAATATAACAAAGTACCACTACAATGTCATTAGATGAAATGTTATATAAGAATGAAATATAACTTGCAGAAATTGTTTATGAGTAACAGTGGAAAAAAATTTAAGGGGTAAAAATTAAAAATGTAGGGATGAGGGAAACAGTACAAGACAAAAGATGATAATTTTTACATAACAAGTTTAATCAGGTTTGACACACCTTTTCAGACTGAGAACAGAAATTTGCATAATGGAGAAAATGCTGGGTACATCATTTGAGTAAAAACACCAAGTAGTCTCATGGGTGGTTGCCAACGTTGTGGTAGAAACTGCTACTTCCAACGTCAGTGTAAATGAACGTCGCAACTCAGGCCATAATCTAAATTCTCACAACTCTGAAAATCCAGCAGCTCAGAATGCTATAATTTGAAGGGGGGGGGGGCTATGATTTATGCAATAACCAATATAGGTTATACATTTTCACAATTACGCTATAATGAGTAAAAGCGGTACGTCAAAAAGGAATGCGACTACCTATACTTTAACTTTCTGTCTTGTTCTTGGAGTGTTACTGTCTACTGTTATTGTCGGTCTAACTCACGCCAACACTATTATTGGAATACCAATACTTTATGAATTATACAACCTATATTTCCAACATAATTTACATGTATAGAATATGTATTTATACTACTACAGTTTTTCATAACTATTAAACCCAGTCAACACTTAAATAATGTGCAAATTAATAGCCATGCACATTATTATACTTACATATCTCACAAACACGTGTTCTTCCTTCGGTCTGCTTGATCGCCTGAATGTTGGTACGTAGCAACGCACGCATGCGCATAAAAACACGTATTAGGTATTAGAAAGTTGGCAACGAGATCTCGCGCATATTATGCTGCCATCTATCCGTTTCAGTAGTTAATTATGATGGAAGTTTGAACATAAGACTGGCGTTTAGGTTTGTAGAGTTTGCCAATAGTGACATAATTAAGCATTATGGCAGGGTTGACCAAACGTTACTCCTTGCAACTCAACCAAAAACGGTCATAAACCCCAAATTATTACTCTATGCAATACAGAATTGATGTAGTTTTACATATATATATATTACTTACTCATGGAGCTGAGCCCTTCTTGAGGAGCCGCCAATTCTGCAGCTACTCTAGAATTTCCCAGCATTTTATGGAACCCGAAGGTTCATCACCGTGTTCACAAGAGCCCTCCACTGGTCCCTATCCTGAGCCAGATCTATCCAATCCATACCATCCCATCCTATCTCTCTAAGATCCATTCTAATATTGTCCACCCACCTACGCCTTGGTCTTCCCTGTGGTCTCCTTCCTTCTGGCTTTCCCACCAATATTCTATACGCATTCCTCGTCTCCCCCATTCGTGCTACATGACCTGCCCACCTCATCCTCCTCGACTTGATCACTCTAATTATACTTGGAGACGAGTACAAGTTATATATAACTTGTACTCGTCTCCATGTATATATATATACAAGTGCTGCCACTTTTAAGTCTATAAGATTTTAAGCCCTTATGGAAATGCAATTAAATCTTTTCGAGCGGTCAGCTGCTTCAAGATTGAAGAGATTTATAAAGTTTCGGCTATTGTCACACGTTCAGACTTTCTTTGCATATACTATATATACACAAACACGAAATAAATCCGTGGATTTTAATATTGCGTCGCATGAACGACAATAGGTTATGGTGGCTAATAGGTAAATAAAAGAAATTGTTATAATGGAGTTTCGATCTAATTTAAGGAAGTATTCCTCTAACATTGTAGCCCTACTTATATGAAAAATTGTAACATTATACTACTTACAAGATTTGTTAGAGCAATAAATTAACAAAATGGACAATGATGGATATAAAGTCGTAAACGACGCGTTTGGAAAATCCAGTTTGAAGTTTATTTAAGTCTTCTGTATACCTTTGTGTACACTAAACAATATACAGTATTAATCAAATAATGCGCGTGTGGGTGCGTGAGTGAGAAGGAGGTGGAAACCATAGAGAAATGAATGAGACAGTCCATCTTGTCCAGATATATATATGAAATTTTGCGCGAAATCAATTTCGTCACGCCATTTGTATGTTAGCAATAACATGATGACCATCGGAATATCTGGGATTAAGGATGAAAGTGCATCATTGGAGTCCAACCAGAAAAGTGGAGGTGTTGATCGTGTTGATTGACTCATAATTTACTTCAAACGTTCTGCGAGCCAAAGCCAACTAGAACATTTATTATTTTTTCCCTGAAAAATGATCATTCTGTACTACGTATATATGAACATCCCTGATGTAAACGTTCTTATGTCAACGTATGTTGGTATGATTGCAGTTAATGGCTGTATGGGTGTGTTGTTAGTATAAGCAAGTGTGATATTATCATCATAGTATTATTTGATATAATTAGAATGTTTGGTTTCGAAATAGGTTAGAAGTGTAAAGTGACTATTGTCGTGTTTTAGTAAAAAATTCAAGTTTGAAGAATGAATTTCATTTCCAAGACGAGCGTAAGTGAGGTATTGTATTTTCACCGTTTGGAATGCTGTATATTACAAGACGAAATATTTTACATTGTATACTTTATAAACATCTGTTAATATTGTCGATAGAGGTACTATATACGATTTTTCAGCCACTGATGAAACCAATTACGTTGCCGGATCCGGTTCCAGAGAACGTTATTGAGGATAGACGGCTATGGATAGGGAATTTGGATCATAGGGTTACTGAGTAAGTACCTAAATGGCCTACAGTTGGTACATTTGACAAGTATGGAATCTACAAGACCAAGCCATCCACTGGAATTAACCCAGTACCAGTTTTTTAACCCCCCCAAATTGACAGGCTATAGTGTTCCTGGCAAAATATTGATCTGTGTACATTATGCTTGATGTTGTGCCTAATTAGTTTATCTGTAAGCGACTTCGTCATTGTTTTAAACTTATTAAGCACACATGGAAACAAACTTAAGAGATAGGTTATATCTCATTATGTGGTGTAGTTGTTAGGAATAAAGAAAATAATGGTCATCTCATGGACAAAATGGTCAGGTTGTGGCATTAATTTGGTGAATTTTTCTGCTCACTCTGAGCACATTAAAGTCACCTTTGGAAGTGAGTGACTTCTTTTTCTTATGCATTTTTATATAATTAATTTACAAGTTAATTATTTTAGTTCTGCACCAAAGTAACATTAGAGTATTTGAAATCTATGTGAATAATGCAGACAATTAATCTTTATTTGTTCGATATTTTCTTTTACCGGTACCACCTCCTAAAACTTGTGCAAAAATATGGCACCATTGAGAAGTTTGACCTCCTTTTTCACCGCTCAGGACCTTCAGCAGGGCAGCCTCGAGGTTATGCTTTTGTAACTTATTCAGCTAAGAATGATGCAACAAAAGCTAAAGATGCCCTTGATGGAATGATGCTAGGATGCAAGAGGGTGGTTGTGAGATGGGCCAACAGTGTCAGCAAGGTATTTGCTACTTTCATGTATAATTTATTCTTATTACTTTGTTTTTAACAGTCAAGGTAAAAATATATAAATTTGCGTAATGTGTTGGGAAGATAGTTCATTATCTTTTATTTTCATTATAAACTGCTATTAAAATGTTTAATGTTCAGGTCATTTTGTTGTTAACCCACCAAATGTTTCAATCTATCAGGATCATGAGCAGAGGCTTTTTGCATATCATTTGAATTATTACGATGGATCCAATTTTTTTACATTTATCAGTAATATTATAATCTAAATTTTAAGTTTTTATGTGGGATATGTCTCAAATGATGTAGGCTAAAATTAAACATGTTAGAAGTTAAAATCTAGTGGTTAAATAAAACAAAATTAGATGAAGATGGAATTCAGATTTTTAAATATTTGAAATTGGAAGGGGTATTTATTATATAGTGTAGATGGTCTTTGTGGTTTTTGATGTTTATTAGGCACATGAAAACCTGTAAATTAAATATTGTGACATGTTGCGCCAAGCCGAGCCCCCCCCCACACACACCAGCAGTGACGCGGCGGGTGAGTCAGCGCTCCCCTCCCCCACCTCCGCACAGTAACGCAGGCCGCCCCGCCCCTCCCCCCCCC
>NW_019726269.1:372432-382164 GCF_002891405.2 Cryptotermes secundus
GAAACCCCGCAACAGTGTTGACAGATTAATGCGATTAGGGTTATAAAGTGTGAAACCCCGCAACTGTGTGATAAGTAATTGTAGCCGTTATTTGTAGATTGTTAAATAAACCAATTAACCATCTCTACGGCGTCTTCAATAACGTAAACACGTTACAATATAATGAATTTCATATGTTTCAAATATTACAAATTATGTGATTGTGGTTGCTTACGTTCTTTTTGGTGCAAGGAGATGATTGGTCATCATGTGGGATTCTTGGTACCAACATAAGCTATTCATAAAAACCACCTGATGAGGATTTTGATAGATCAAAACATGTACTGGGATGAAAATAAAATAATTTAAATATTAAACATTTAATATCAGTTTATAATTAATTGTTCTGTTGATGGCCCGTAAGTATTCCTTAGATAGTTCATCCACATTCTCTGGTAAAAGCTCCTCTGTGCTACACACTATAAGCTATATGTTTTTTTAATTCGCATAGTAGGGGGTGGAGTCCAACTGGGTCCACGGCGGCCACTGATTGGCCTATTGTACCTGCTTCGGGTGATTATGATGATGGAGAATTTCGTGGAATGAATGGAATGAAGATTGACAGGGGAAACTGAAGTACTAGGAGAAAACCCGCCCCAGCACCACTTTGTCCACCACAAATCCCACTTGCCCAGACCTGGGATTGAACCGGGGTCACCGTGGTGGGAAGCCAGTGACTAACCGCTTGAGCTATGGCGTGGCCTTAAGCTATATCTTAAGCCTGGCAATTATGTAATACCTGAAGAGCTGTAGAAGTTTGTTCCCTGCAAGTGTGAAATTCTACACACTCAAATAAAGCTGTGAGATGTCAGTGGAAAGTTCCGTTATCTAAAAGCATTTCCATGGAGATTACTGCTTTCTGGACATGATGTGATCATCTGTGAGGGACTGTTAAGAGTACTTGGCTTTGTACAGATTCTCTGTGTTACAAAGTATCTTATATAAATTCACATATGTGCAGAATATGTTTTATTTTTGTAGTATACTGTGTTCATATTGGTGGTGTTCAGGCTGCCTCAAGCACTCAGGCCACTACCAGGTCCATTGTGCATCCCTGATCTTGTTAGAGCCCTACAGAAAGCCTTGAATATAATGCTAGAGCTAGAATAATCTTGATTGAGGCTGTCATGGTATTCATTGGATATGACCCTGCAGATCCTCAGCTCTCTAGTTTATGCCTGGGTAAAGCTGGACATCAATAGAATATATGGTAGGAGGCTATCTCATGCCCAGATTTCCAGCACATGGCCCAATCAGAGATGCCTGTAACATTTAGGTGCTTTCCCAGTGAATAGTGGCCAGTCAATAACCCTGTTACCACCCTATGATATTTCCTGTCCAAGACTTACAGGTCTTCAAACAGATTATCCAAAGGTCTTTCTTTCATTGAAGAACTTTGACTGCCTGATAGGAAGTGTGGCATAATATTATACAAATTACTTCACTCTTCATTGAATTTCTCTCTTTATAAAGTAAGAATGTTTAACTTCAGTTATAATGTAAGGAATAGAAAGTATGATTAATAGAATGCCCCTGTGATTTACTGTTTTTCTTTTACAGGAAGAATTAGATAGGCCAAAACCGGAATTGGTGATACCTGCATTGGCTGGGGCAAAAAGTGAGACAAAACTCAGGTAACTATCCACTTCAGTGATGTCTGATTACAGCATTATTAGCAGTTATGAGAATATGATAACACTGTTTCATGTTAGACAGTTTGTTAGCTGATGATGTGAAATGTAATGAAAGTACAAACATTTATTCTGTGAAGTTGTTCGGGTATGTTCAGACAATTCAGATACCTGCATGACATGAAAATTTTGTTTTTCAGTCGACAGACTGCAATCCAGGCTATTGAAGCCAAGTTAAAGATGATGGAACACAGTTCAGTTAATGACTTTGAGGTGAACAATGCTCCGACAGGAAGCTTGTTTGCACCACAGCGCCTTCATGTAACACAAGCCTCAACAGCAAGATACCGATCAAGAGGAAGATATGATTCAAGACCATATAGAAGACCCTCAAAGCTTCGAAGATGATCTTCTAATTGTATTACTTCTTTAGACATTAGATTCTCGTTTATGGAACTTGAATTATTATAATTTTATTTAAAAATGTTTACAATGTAAGCACTGTATTACATGAAGCTTATGGGTCTTCTGGGATGACAGTGTGTACTTGGCAGTTGGGTATTAATGTTTCAGAGCAACGTGTCGTCTCTGTCCTCGACCTTTGAAATGGAGGTAGCAGGTTTCTCCAAAACACTGGTACTTCTCCACAGCACCATGTCCCAGGATACTATAATTTTAATATCCACTACCATGAGAACCTCAGTTCTGACACTATTATATGTTGATAACTGCACGTTTCTCTTAAGGATACATTTAACAGTCATATACACAGTGTTTAGAATGTATACATGGGTTACTTAAAAAATTTTTGGGGGGTAAACATGTTACAATGAAGAAAGTTCAGAATATACTTATGAAAGGGCATGATATACCCCTCCAATTGGCTTAGTCAGATCAGGTTAATGTGAAGGGGCGTAGGTATAATAGGCAAGAAAAATTGCACATTATGGAATGACTTTTTTTTCATTCTTTAATCCTCAAAAAATTCAATTGTGATTAAGAAATAAAAAATTCAGTGTGAGTTTCATAAAATTCGATGCACAGTTGCCTGGTCAATCCCTGTATGTCTCTCTAACTCCTTCAGAGACCAGCGCCTATCTTCCTCCATGCACTGGACGACCACAGCATGAGAAACATCGGCACGAACGGACGCAGCGCATCCACGACGTTGCAAGTCAGCACTTGCTTCTCTTCCACGTTGGAATGCTTCTATCCAGCTTGCAACAGTTCTGTATGGTAGAGCATGATCACCCAGAGCTTCCACAAGCTCTGAGTGACATTCAGTCACATTTCTTCCGTGAAGCAGTGCTGTTTTCACATAACAACGCTGTTCCAGCCGGCTAACGTTCACTCTCAACGAAGGTTATGATCACACTGACGTCGTGCTGGACTCGCTTTGTTGTCCTTGGACTTCCGCATCATCTAGCGGCATCATTAGAAATCAAGACATTGCTGTTGCTCAGCGGCAAATTTGGAGATTCCGGTCGAATTTTCAGAAATATTATGCTGCCATGCCTTTTGAAGTAACCCACATATAATTAAAATTTCCTGCATATGAAGGTATTTCTGCCCATACCAAAATACCTGCACAGTTCCTAGAACTATAACCTGGCTGCAAAAATAATCTATGACTCCACCTGCATGTGAAATAGCAACCCCCCAACCTGGGGAGAAGGTAGCATTTCAACAGATCTTAATTTCAACTTTAGAGTGTGAAAATGCAATCAGGAAGACTGGTAGTGAAATAGTGCTTACAAATAAAACAAGTGGGAGAAACATAGGGACCAATGATATAATCACCCAGCAGGCAATTCTACACAATGAGAACTGATGCTTATTCCTTGTAACTCACATAATGGCCATGGTTTATGCTAACCGTCTTACAGTGTATACACTTTTTCAGCAGTACAACGCGTGCAGTAACAGGAGCAAAACACAACACAGAACACGATACACAAATGTATGTAGGAAGAATGCTCACATAAAAGAGGATTGGCATAATTCACGTGTTTGAGTGCGACATAGGATGAATCCTGAAAAGTTTTATTATTTAGAATTCATCGACATATATGACGAATACAGATTTTAGTCATTTTAGAATGAAGAGATTATGGCATGCAGTACAATAGTTTAACGTGCATAAAGACACCTGAGGATGGCATATTAGTGCTGAAACATGTAGTGTGGAAGTGAAGAATATGGTGAAAAAGTGTATACACTGTAAGACGGTTAGCATAAACCATGGACATGAATCAGTGTAACAGGACGCTAAAATATAACATTTTTAAAATATAACACATAATGGGATTTCCTATCCCCAAATGTGCTGTGTATTTAGCATCATGTCAGATGGCTCAAACTTTGCAACCACACATCCCTGCAATGGAAAGTTGCTTTGCAAAACTGTAAAGGAGTTCGATTCAATACTCCCTTATTAGGAATGTACTCATTTTTGGAATATCCTGTATATTATATTGTTTGTGTCCTTTTATTTCCTTGTTTGTCTTATCCAACCTGTTCTCATTTCTAATACAGATCATTTGGCCATCAATCACTGTCATCACCCTCAACATAATCATCATCAAAATCATAGTCTTCATCACTGTCCTTTTCTTGCTCTCTGCTTTGTTTTTCGGTTTCATTGGCTGAAAAAATCAAAACAAATTGGTGAAAATGTGTAAGTAGATCAAAACAAGTACAGTTGTCCCTGCCAACTATACATTTCAAGTATCCATGGCGTCCCGTTTGTATCCAGTTTATTTATCTGGTTATTAATTTGTGTAGGCATGAGACATCCATACTTTGAGGGGCAGGGTCATGATGGCATCTGACACAAATATTATAGTTTCCAAATTATCACTACACTACGGTGTTTTTTTTTTGTGACAAGTTTTATACTCTTTATGTCTAATGCTATTATATACAGTAAAACTTGGTTATAGCAACATCGGTTTCTGCGACACCTTGTCTATTGCGTCAAATATTCAATGGTACGAACTAATTCCTCATAAAGCAACTGTTTTTATACCTTGCTTAGTACAACATGCACAAATGCATCAACCTCGTATGTAACGTCATTTTCATTCCTGAATTTCTCTGATATGGACATTGAACGTAATTTAGAAAGTGTGTATTGGGCAAGTAACAGGAAACAGATGAAGATAACTGATTACTGTACTCGTATCTAGGTACAGTAAGGCACAACAATTGATGTAATCTACTGTAATTTGGTCAGTAGGCCTACCTTTAATATACAGTATTAGTGCGGTGTGTATTGTCAGTGAAAAGCGCTGTAATATGTCTTTGATATTACAAATTTGGGCAATTCCACTTTAATGTTACCTTAGTCTGTACTTAACTATGTATTTCACTAAAAAATGAAACATTTTAACTCGGTTTTTGGTAGATTTTTACGTGACTAACATAAGGCTACTGTGGAAGTGCCCATTTCGGTTACGACATTCGTTTATAATGACACTATTTTTAGGTCCCTTTGATGACGTTATAACCAAGTTCTATTGTATTTTTATTGTTGGTGAAGTTAACACACTTTGATTACTGTCAATAGTAACCACAGTTCCATAATCCCCAATTCCCCACAGTCTTTCCAACTGCAGTTTTCCAAGTTCAGGTGCTTTTCAGGAAAATAACCCCTGCAGTTGGCAAGGGTTCAACTGCCTCTGTGGTCTAGTGGTCAAAGAGTTCCTGGCTACAGATCCGGAGGTCCCGGGTTCGATTCCTGGCACTACCAGATTTTATTAGAAGTAGTGGGTCTGGAATTGGGTTCACTGAGCCTCATGAGGATAATTGTGGGCCTTTTTCAAGGAAATAGCAGCTCCGGTCTAGAAAGCCGAAATTAACAGCCGTGGGGATTTGTTGCACTGACCACGCAACACCCTGTCTGTTAAAGTTGGCACTAACTTCACCGACAAGCAGCGGTCACTCAGTCAGTATAGTTTGCTTGCGGGCTAAAGACATGGAGTTTGTTTTTTGTTTGTCTGTTGGCTAGGATTTGCTGTGTATCAACTTTCACATATAATAATATAAAACATGTTTTCCTGAGTCTACAGCTTTGTGCATAAAATGATCTATATGCACTTATCTTCCTTCCATGTGTGCTGCATGTCTGGCCATCTTAATTTCCTTGATTTGATTGCCACAGTACTTGGTAAAGAAAGAACAGATAATTATGGTATGTGAACTTATCCTCTGGTTCCAGACATTTTCCTGTGAACACTTTCTGTCTATTTTAACCACTTTTTTCCTTCAGAATAAAACCAAGTTTCACACCCATACAAAGTAATATATGAACTCTACACATTTCCCAGTTCCAACGTCTGTTCTTGAAATATATTTTATACTGGATTAATGTAATGATTTAAATATTTGACAACTTACATGGTATGAACACATTTTCTTGCTTTAGAACTTCAGTGACGAGTTTGCTGATAATTTCCCGGCATCTGTCATCCATACCACTTGGCATCCATCCCAGGCGTTCATGGCATTTGGCACCAGGTGGTGGAACTGGTAATTTTTCCAACATCTCTTGAATTTCAGGCACATCAATATCACAGTACTGAAACAGAAATCAGCTCATTCGTGTGACCTACCTCCATTCTGCACAGGAATTTCAGTCCACTACCACTATAATGTATCATGCCAAATGAGGATGTGTATAACAAGCCATAACAGTAAACAGTAAACAGTTTGGATATATCAATCATGGTTGTGGTCTAGTGGTCAGAGTTCCTGGCTACAGATCCAGAGGTCCGGGTTCGATTCCTGGCGCTACCAGATTTTCTGAGAAGTAGTGGGTCTGGAACGGGGTCCACTCAGCCTTGTGAGGATAATTGAGGAGCTGTTTCAAGGAAACTGCGGCTCCAGTCTAGAAAACCGAAATTAACGGCCATGGAGATCTGTTGCTCTGACCACGTGACACACACTGTCCGCTAAATTTGGCACTACCTTCCCCGAAAAGCAGCCGTTGCTCAATCGGTAGAGTTCACTTGTGGACTAAAATCACGGAGTTTGGTTTTTAGGACATATGCACATTGCTTTGTCACCCCTGGAACAAAAGTGCTGGTAGTGGGATGTGGCAGGAAGGAGAAGGGATGGTTGACTTTTTGACAAACATAAACAAACAAACAAGCTTAACAAACCAATTCCACGAAGCAAGAGTCCTCGTTGCTAAGCTAATAGTCACGCAACTAATCCAATTCTGCACCCTTTACAGAATCTGAAGTTTTATTATTGTGTTAACAAGAACCTGCCAGCAACCCCTCCTGAGCCAAAAAAAAAAGTCCATACTCTCACATTCTAATTATTTATGACAGAAATTTGTCTATGTGCTTAATTAAGCAACATCATATGAAGATATGGAAGTGGAGGCATAGCTTTTGGACCAAATCTTTGTATGCATTTCTAACATATCCTATCCAAGCTACAAGTCCTGTGTATCTCACATTATAATAAATAACTATCCTTAGTTCTAAACCTCCTTTATTCCCTTATTTATAGTAACAAAATTTATTTGTTGGATTTGAGATTCTCATGATGATGAATATGAAGAGCACTGTCTCCTGGATTGTGATGCCATGCAGTTTGGTAGTTTACTGATAATTCAGAGGACCATAATGCCTCCATCTTCAGGGTCAAAGAGTAAGTAAAGCAAGTCCACAGGAAACACTCTGTTTGCTTGCTGCCTGCTTCACTTACTTTTTGATACTGAAAATGGAGGTGGTATGGTCCTCCAAACTTCTACCTGACTTCAGGGTGTTTTTATCAGCTTCGCTGTTGTGCACCACCAAACAAAATACCCATGCAAGTGTAACATTATAGCGTACCTGATAGAACATCTGTCTGGAAGGAGGCACCATTCCAGGATGGAATACATAGATGTTGTCATTATTTGCTATATCTTCAGTTTGTTTCTCTGCAATTTTCTCAGGCTGCATGTTCTCCATCGTGATGACAGCTGTCTTAGGACGACATGATGGACTTGACTTGTAGGGTAGGAGGTAGTTACAGTAACTTCTCTTGGGCTTCACTTTCATCTTCAAGCCACCTGAAAGACCATTTCAGTTGAAACAGTGACTTACTATATCTATATTCTGAAGGACCAGTGTGTTCATGAGGTCTGAGGTTCTTGTGACAGTGAATGATTACAATCTTCTCGTATGTGACACTTCGTAGCGTGGTAGGTAGAGACCAGTGTTTAAGAGAAATCTGTGCTGCAGATGGAGGTAGTAGGTTCATTCTAAAATGGCACTTCAGTGATAACAGATAAATTACTTATCCAGTGCCATGTCATGGTGCTCTGAAAATCAATTCCTACTGTGCATCAACACACGTGACTCGTCTCAGCCACTGAAATGTAAGGATAGATCAAGGTTAACAGATCCATATTTGAACAATTGTTTAGGAACAACCAACATCCCAGACTGTAACAAGTTAGTAGAAAACATGCAATGCCAAATTTTGCACTAGTGTCATATCGGTTCCACTGTTTATTTAGAATTCCCGACTGTTTCTCTTTTATTTTAAACAGACAATACAACTGAGTAGCAACCATGTAACCTTTGATTTGTAAATTGCTGGTTTCTGCATCAGTTGATACAAACTAAGTGAAGGGTTTTATTTATTTTACTGACATGTTTTATTGATAAATGAAAATAACCAATGGAGGAAAAAGGGTGGTGGCAGAATTTTCCTGATGTGTGAAAGACAAGGAGAACTATACTGGACGCTTCAATTTTGTTTCTTTATGTTTGTGACTCCTTCCAAAGTGCATTGTATTGTGGTTAGGTTAGATTACCTTGGACGTGTAGCACATTGTGGCAGTATGTGTTTTGGTATTCTTAATGTTAGTTAAAATGTTTCTTGGTGTGATCTTGACATACAGCTTCAGGGGGTTGAAAGGTTGCAGACTCCTGACATAGATCTTGTTAAGAAATTATGTTTGTCTAGCCAAAAACCCGGCGTATTGGTGCCAGACTAATGTCATTGAACCTCAAGACGTTCTTCTTCATCTATGCAATTTAATTGCATTGTACCTTGATGTCAGAAAATTAATAAATGTGTGTGTATGTAGTCCTTGTTCAGGTATCACACTACTGTGACAGGGCATGTGCAAATTCAGCACTCGTACGGTGGCATTGTTTTCAACATGAGGGTGAGGGCACACCAAGGAAACTGGCAACCACAGTTTCCAGGAATTGTTACCAGCCTGAGTTGAACACATGTTACTGAATGCAATTTCCTCAATTTGCACTGCTCCAATCAGCAACATCAACTCAGGCTGATAACAGTCCCATGACATCACAAATTCATGGCCTTAATACTAGGCGTAATTTTGATCTTTATCGCCCTCAGACAAATTTGACAACTTACCAGAGAGGACCTTACTATTTTGGTATTAAACTTTTTAATCATCTTCCTTTAAATATAAAAGAGTTAATTCATAATATTTAGCAGTTTAGAGCAGCTTTTAAGTGCTTTTTTACATACTTAATCCTATTACACTTTAGATGAATTGAACAGTCTGAAGACGATTCAAAGGGTTCGCCCCGTGAAAGGCATCATGGAATTGCAGTCAACCACAGCCAATACTCATATATTTCTTGTAAAGTTCTTTTCAATGATGTCACGTGACCCTCCCCCTCTTTTTTCCTTCCTCCTCTCGTTGTCGTGCCAAGATGACATGAACAGTCGCTCTCTTTCCCTGGATGGCGGTCGTGCAGGGCGGTTGTCCCTGCTCTTAGAAATTTCTATTTGGTTTCTTTTCTTTTTCAAAATTCAATTTATTTTTGGAAGTCAGCGCTGTGTGTCCCGGGAGAGGGCCCCTCTGCCGAGCTATGGAGCAATGGCAAGGCAAAGGTGTTTTATATAAATATATATGTATGGGTACCCTATGAGTATATGTACACATGTGAGTATTGTTATTTTTTTCTTTCCTTGGTTTGTGAAAGTAAATGGTCAGTGAAATGGGCGGTGCCCCATGAATAAGGTATTGGCTTGAATGACCGGAGTGGGTCATGCTAGTTTTTTTGTAATATTATTT
>NW_019726269.1:382500-390906 GCF_002891405.2 Cryptotermes secundus
TTCTGGAGACCTACCTACCTCCTCAAAGGGCAGATAAGTCTGATGTGGCCATGCACACAGGAGAGAGTAGTGATAGTAGAATTAGTAGTGTGCAGGGCCATGTTACTTATTCTCAGATTAAATTGAGGGCTAAAGTGGTCACCGATCTGGTGAAGGATATCCCAGTTTTGTCCGATGTGGAACCGGAGGCGGTGCTTAAATTCCTTATCCAGGCAAGCGAAGTCTATGACTTGGGTCTTGTTACGGATGAGGAATTTTTGGCTCTGTTGGTTGCTAGGACAACTGGGAGGTTCACACAGATAATTAGTGGCCATTTAAGTGTGTCTGCAAATTGGGGTGTGGTTCGTTCTGAACTCCGGTCGACCTTCCTTCCCCCTCGTATCCATGAAGGCCTTCTAACCAAATATGTCCTGGAGCGGTTTCATTTTGTGGCGGAGGATTTGTCGAAATATATTATGTTGGTAGTTGCCACGGCAAATATTCTTGATTATGATGTGCCGAAGTCGGCGTTAGTCGACTGGCTAGTACAAAATATTCATCCTAATGTGTGCTCTCAGTTAGTTTTTTTTGGACAAGCCGACTTCCATTAAGGAATTGTATGCGCTTGCGGGCCAAGTGGCTGAAGGCTGGGCGGTTGAAGAGCGGAGGATCCGGGCAGAACGTAGCGGGTCTACTGATATGGTTCAGCAAAGAAGTCGTGGGTCTCGGCCAGTCAGTATGGCGGTTGGCCAGACCCGTCGATTTGGGCTTAACTCCGCGAAATGTTGGAAGTGTTCTGGTAGAGGTCATCTCAAAAGGGACTGCCCATCTTCCGACGTTTCGGTCGGAGAGGCAATTGGGGGAAACGACAGAGGCACTCGGTAGAGAGAAGGTTGTCTGAGGTCCGAGTGCCTGTGAGTGAAAAACCTCGGAACCGAGTTTCCCCAGTGAAGCCAGTAAAGTGTAATCCTTGGGTTATTTTGACGGTAAGGGATTATTGTTTGCCCGCCATTCTGGATTCGGGGTCCTCTTTTTCATTTGTCAGACGAGACGTTGTAGACCGTATGCATAGCCTCGGCTTGTCGTGTCGTGTACACGCGACGGATCGTAATCTTCGCATGGCTGGTGGCCAGAGCTGTGCGATCACTCAGGCAGTCTCGCTGCAAATAAAACTCCATTCATTCTCTTGGAAATACGAATTCCTAATTTTGGAGGATTCTCCGGTGCCGTGCATACTGGGAGCAGATTTCTTAGCTTTTGCCAAGATGCGACTAGATTTTGCGACATTGTCATACGCATTTGCCTTTCAGCAATCTTGCCGGTACGATTTCGAACCTCTATGCTTCCTGGAAGAGTATTATCACAGTTTCCCTTGTCCGGAAAGGGCCTTGATGAAACTGGGTGCCCATATCTCCCTCCTGAGTGTGTCGGGGTCTCGAAAGCTTGACCAGCTTGTACAGAGTTTCTCTAACTTGTTCTCTGATCAATTAGGGACGGTGAAGGGAATGGTCTGTCAGATAGATCTGACAGACGACATTCCGGTTCGTTCCCGTCCCTATCAGTGTTCCCCCCCTCGTCTGCAGGCGCTGCGTGAAATCGTATTCGATTTGCTGGACAAGGGGGTGGTCAAGAAGAGTTTCTCGCAGTATGCGAGCCCCGCATTTTTAGTTCCGAAACCTCAGGGCGGGTACAGAATGGTCATCGATTACCGGCTTCTCAGTAAGAAAGTAGTTTTCGATGCTTTCCCAATGCCCAGTGTGGAGCATGCTTTTGCTAACTTCCAAGGGGCGAAGGTTTTTTCGGTGTTGGATCTCAACTCCGCATACTACCAGATCCCACTGTCCGCTAAGAGCCGGATGCTCACTGCTTTTTGTACACCCTTCGGTCTCTTTGAGTTTACAAAGTTACCGATGGGAATCAGCGTGGGGTGCCAAGTGCTCTCGCGCGTTGTTGATTCCTTATTCGGCGACTTGAAACACGCTTATGTGTATAATTTCATGGACGATCTGGTAGTATACTCCCGCTCCTTGGAAGAACACTTAGATCATTTGCGGGAAGTATTTCGTCGTCTCGAGAAGGCGGGGTTTACCTTAAACAGGGATAAGGTAGAGTTGGCTCAGTCCGAGATAAAGTTTTTGGGCCACTCGTTATCTTCTGAAGGGATTAAAATTTTGCCTGAGAGGGTTGAGGCGATCTCCCAGTTCCCCCCTCCGAAGAATTTGAAGGCGGTGCGCCGTTTTCTCGGGATGGTGGGTTTTTACGCGAATTTTGTTAAAGACTTTTCGCAGTTGGCAGAGCCGCTTCACGCGTTAAAGCGGAAGAACGCGGCATTTGTGTGGGATGGGCCTCAGAGGCAGGCGTTTGAACGACTTAAGTCATCCATCTCCACGCCCCCCATACTGCAAGTTCCTGATTTCACGAAGGAGTTTGTGCTAGTATGCAATGCTAGCGAGGTGGCCATCTCAACCGTTCGGCGCGAGGAGGGGCTAGCTCCTATAGCCTTTGCTAGCCGGCTGCTCACCGGTGCAGAACGCAAATACTCCGTTCACAAAAAGGAATGTCTTGCAGTGGTCTGGGGATGCGAAAGGTTTCGCGTGTATCTGGAACACAAGGAGTTCACCCTTCATACAGATAACCAGGCATTGTCCTGGCTATTAAAGCATGTAAAAGAACTTGGCCGGATAGGCAGATAGATTTTGAGACTTGCCCCCAATAAATTTAAAACTGCATATCTTGGGCAAGAGCAACATGGTGGCGGATTGTTTGACCCGGCAATTTGAAGACACCCCGGAGCAATTGTTCTCCGGGTTGGTTCTTCAGCATTTGCTGGCCGCCCTTCAATCGATAAGGGAGCACCAGATTAAGGATGAGTTCTGCCGGGATGTATATGATAAGGTCCAGAGACAAGATCCGGTGGTTCGTAACTTCAGGCTGCTGAACGACACAATTGTGTATATATCCCCGCGAAACAAATCTAAGGCCTATTTAGTTCCTCTAGATTTGCAGCCGATGCTCTTGGGGTATTTTCACGATTCGGCTTTAAGCGCCCACTTAGATGTGACAAAAACCCTTCGGCGGATTTGTAAGGTTTTCTATTGGCCGAAGATCCGGTCTGACATGACGAAGTACGTTAGGACGTGTGACGTTTGTCAGCGGGCTAAGCCGGCTCAAAATACATGGGTCGGCCTCCATAATAGTCATGTCGTCACGAAACCCATGGAGCGAATCTTTATAGATTTCGTTGGTCCTCTTGTCCGGAGCCGTCAGGGCAACCTGGCTATCTTGGTTGTCCTGGAGGGGTTTTCCAAATGTGTGGCCATGTACCCCGTGAGAAACATCACATCGAACGTAGTGGTGGGGAATATTTCCCTTGTTTTGGGATTCCTAACTGTATTGTTTCGGACAATGCCGCGGTTTTTCGCTCCCGATTGTTTTACAATACCTGCTTTTCCTGGGGGATAAAACATGTCACTATTTCACCTTATTACCCCCAGGCTTCGCAGGTAGAACGCTTTTATCGTAATCTGAAGGCAGCCCTGACTATCTTCCATCACTCCCAACATACTCGCTGGGATGAACATTTACAGACTCTCGCCGTGGCATTTAACACCGCCTGGCATGAGAGTACGGGTGCTACCCCAGCTCTCCTATTCCTGGGACGGGAGTTGAACCACCCATTGGGGTTGAGATGGGAGTTGTCTGAATTAGATATACAGCAGTCCCCTCAGGACACAAAGGAATTCTGGGGAAGGGCTCTGACTAACTTAACGCGAGCCCGGGATAGGGTTGCCAGACGTTATAATTCGTTGAGGAGTGAGGCTGTGTTTCGCCCTGGAGAGTTAGTTCTAGTAAAACACACCCCCAGAGCTCTAAGGTTTTACAACAATCGGCCAAAATAGCTATTAAGTGGTCTGGACCGTATGTTATTGTAAGGTTTTTGACGCCTGTTACGGTTCAATTGGCAAATCCCGACACAGGAGCAATATTAGCGAAGGCTCATGTTTCCCAGCTTAAAAGGTATTTTGCGGATGGTTAGAGCCGGTGGCTGAAGCTTAAATATTGTCATGTAATTGTCTTGGAGTTTCTTTTGGTCTGGCTCTTGGGACGGTGCACTGTGTCTAAGTTTTTTGGTGTGTTTTAGACTATGCCATCTTTCCCTTCTTTCCTTCCTTAATTGGCTGCGGACACTGGTGGCTCTACTCAGAAGCTGCTACATACCTCCGACTTCTCGAGGGCCCGGGGCGGTCGGAGAGTGCTCTGACCATCGTAGATGCATTCCGGCATCTTTATATACAGATACGTTCGGGGGTTCGGTGCTGCGCCTCAAGAGGAAGGATTCTTCGGATTATTGGTGGTGCACGCGGCATGGAGGGAGTGGTGACGCCAAGGGTGTGGACTGTGGGGAGGTGTTTCTCCCTCACACTGAACTTGCCCCCCCCTGTGGAAGTGCGATGTGATGAGTGAACCCCCGACGAACTTTAGGTGGAGACATTTTTGGGTGCTGGACGATGCTAAAGGCCGTGATAGAGCTGAGTGCGCCGGGAGAGGGGGCGATCCTGAACCGTCTGAAGACGATTCAAAGGGTTCCCCCCGTGAAAGGTGTCATGGAATTGCAGTCAACCACAGCCAATGCTCATATATTTCTTGTAAAGTTCTTTTCAATGATGTCACGTGACCCTCCCCCTCTTTTTTCCTTCCTCCTTTCCTTGTCGTGCCAAGATGACACGAACGATCGCTCTGTTTCCCTGGATGGCGGTCGTGCAGGGTGGTTGTCCCTGCTCTTAGAAATTTCTGTTTGGTTCCCTTTCTTTTTCAAAATTCAATTTATTTTTGGAAGTCAGCGCTGTGTGTCCCGGGAGAGGGCCCCTCTGCCGAGCTAGGAGCAATGGCAAGGCAAAGGTGTTTTATATAAATATATACATATGGGTACCCTGTGAGTATATGTACACATGTGAGTATTGTTATTTTTTTCTTTCCTTGGTTTGTGAAAGTAAATGGTCAGTGAAATGGGCGGTGCCCCATGAATAAGGTATTGGCTTGAATGACCGGAGTGGGTCATGCTAGTTTTTTTGTAATATTATTTCTGCTATTCACTTCGTATGTTTTATTTCCTTTATTATTGTTGAATGTATATTTATTTCGTTATTATATTATTGTAATTGTTAAACTCAGTCAGCATAGCTCTTGAATTGTGCATGTATTTCCCACAGCAACAAGTGAATGAACTCCCCCTTTCCCTCTCCTGAAATTTCAGACTGGTTACAGTCTGGGTAAATAACGGTTCAGAATATATTAATTAGGGATAGTTTCTTCATTAGCTATGACCCATTATTTCATCTATTTTCATGTATATGTTCCAATTTTGTATTATATTGTCACGTGTTGGGTGTATACGCGACAAATAACTTCACGCCATATTTGATATAGCGAATTTTATTTCACATTCGCTCTTACAATCACACAATTAACAATCTGACAACTACTGCCATCGGCAGTATCACAAATACTACACTGCAAATGCCAGAATACAACTGACTGGTTGCTGGCTAACTCGGAACTCTCTCGGAACTAACTCGTAGGTAGCTGCCTTGAGAACTGTTGATAACACACTCGCTCGACTACTACTTAACTTGGCGACTGCCACATTACAACTAACTTCGCAGGCAGCTCAGCTTTCTTATATAGAGGCTGTGTGGGCCTGTTACGTAGCAACGCTGTTACCTCACGCTGTCTTACGTCACCGCGCGTTGCGCGTTACGATACCGTGCGGAGGGGGGGATGATGGAGTGCTGACTCACCCGCCGCGTTACTGCTGGTGGGGGGGTTCTCCATTGCGCAACATGTCACACTGCTCCCTCCTTAAGGCTGTTTGTCCCGAATAGCCTAACGGTGCATCCCCGTTCCTTTGCTTCGGAGGCTGTTCTTGCAGCATCTGTTCTCCGGCCGTTACAACTGCTCCCTTCTTAAGACCAACTCGTCTCGAGCAGTTTCCTTTCAGCTTGCCAGAAGATCCAGTTGTATGCCATTCCTCCATCGCTTTCTCCCATGGCACATTCACTCTCTCTGGGGAGGCCGGTTCTTCTATTTTACTGGCTCCTCTTCTGTGCCCTGCTTCTTTTTTCGTTTTGGAGGGTGTCGATCCCTCCATAATGTCCAGTCCTTGATCAAGTTTGTCTTCGGAGGTTCCTCATGTCAACGTAACAGCCCTTGATGCGTTGTTCGTCCTTGCTGACTTCGTCGTTCCTCCTGGTCTTCCAGCCGCTTGCTGGCACGAGACCGTGGCACCAAGTCCTTTCTCCAGTGACACCAGTGTAACGTGTTGGCTTACTGAAGACGCCGTTCGGATTGTTAACTGATTTATTCAACAACCTACAAGTGACGGCTACAATTAATTATAACACAGTTGCAGGTTTCACACTTTAGAAACCCTGCAACCAAATCTCTTCACACTATCTTCAAGCGTCTTCACGTATTAATAACGCAGGAGCTATACAAATCTCTCTGAGTTACACACCCCAAATCCACTCGGTTATCAAGAACTATCACTGATTCTCACGCACACGTCTGTAACTCGTAACTTGCGAACTGAGAACTGTCGTCGGCGGCTGTGTAGCTCCCATATAAACCCTCAGCAGGGCAACGAGAAAACAACCACGTGGTAGGCATCACTGTTGTTACCGTCGTCTATCGCAACCACTGTTTATCCGCGTTGCATAGCGACCAGTGTGCTGGGACTCTGCTCACTTCGGCTCCGCTCGGCACGTCACTGAGCGTTGCGCGTTACGTCACCGTGGGGAGAGTGGCGGGGTGATGACTCGCCTATTACCATAGTAATGAGAGCGCTACATTACCGCCACATGCCGCTGGGGAGGTAGGGGTCCTCCGTTGCGCAACATGTCACACTGCTCCCTCCTTAAGGCTGTTCGTCCCGAACAACCTAACGGTGCTTCCCCCGTAACTTTTCTTTGGATTCATCCCAATTTGAAATAATTTCTCCTTGAAGATTGATTTCTTTCATATCACTTTTAAGATATTTTGGAGAAAATTGATGTGCTGGATGGGGTATGGTAACACCCTCGATAGGATCACCTCCAGTTACAAATTCCTAGATTAAATTTCTCAAGAGGTCAGCTAATTTGGTTGGGCATATGTCACTCATCATCTCATTTTCAGGTTTACTCTTGCACAGGTGGTATATCTTCAACCAATCTTGTATGCAACTAGAATGGATCTGATCCAACCTCTGTGTCATACCTTCTAGATTTTGAACTCTATTTATTGTACAAGATTCTTGTAGTTTTTGTATTCTTGTACTTTGAAAGATATGCTAATTTTGTTCTTTGAACTGTATTTCGAAAGATTTCATGCATGATCCTGGGATGGCATGGTCTTGATGCAAGAAGATACTGGAAGAAATGTGAATCACGTTCTTTTTCTTGTTCTGTGAATAACACTGAGAGATCTTTGTTCTTTGTAACCTGAATTAAGATGTTCTCTTCTCATCACATTGGAGATGGTTTGTGGACACCTTATATTCACAGCACATGGATTGCTTATGAGCAGTTCTGGATCAGCTCTGCCGTAATCCAGCTTTGATGTTGCAAGAATATTGTACAATTTACAAGCAAATTCATCCAATGGATCTAACGCATGTAAAAATGTGGTATATGTGGTGAAATGATCTGGGTGACCTCTATACAGAAAACTGATGGGATTTAGTATAGGACACCCGCCAATTTCACTACTTACGTGAAGTAGGAAACTTTTGAAGTTTGGTGATGTCAGAATTTGATAATCCGGATTTGTAATGTGATACCTCTTTTTGAGGTGGGATATATCTCTCATAACCACACATATGGTTTCTGTTGTGCTGATCACATATGGTACACAGTAATCTAATGACTTTTGCCTGGCAGCTGATCCAGATGTCTGAATTGTTGAGATCTTTGTCTCTAGGGTCGGGTAGATCTCGTTCACATCGGGGAGTGTTCTCGATATTCTCTTGAGTGCTTGAGGCATGAATACACCTTTGAAAAGAATATCTTTTCCATAAATGACAACATTTCTACTTGTGGCAGTTTCGTCTGGTTTCACCATTAATCCCATCTCTTCAGCCACATCGGTGAGAGTTTTCAAGAAGAGCTGAATCTTTTTCTCTAGATCCTCTCCACCAGTCGCTAAGTAATTCTCAACTGAACCGAATTCTGCTGGTACAGGTATCAGAACTTTACAAACATGATTGTCACCCTGGCCGATGATGTAGCTTTTCATTCAATAAGGTGTTCCACATATAATAGCAAAGCTATTGTTATGATTGTCCAGACCTTTTGTCCCAATCCTTCAAATCCTCCAGCGTGGTTGTACCATATCTCATTACAAGCTGGAGGATCTCCTTCCTTGCATGTCAAAACTGTGGGTGGTGGGTTC
>NW_019726270.1:0-16758 GCF_002891405.2 Cryptotermes secundus
GACTGACTGACAGATGACAGACCCGACCTCTCGTCAGAGAGGGCGTTACACATAGACAGGACAGTAACTTTCATTGAAAAGAAATATCTGCTGGTGCTCGACACCAAGACCGACAGACTGACTGACCATCAGTTGTAACATGACCTGACCTGACCTGAAATGCGTGATAATGTGGGATGTTCCCACAAAATAAATAAATAAATATCACAACAGAGCTTCTTAAATACAAAGCAACATTATGGCATGACTGGAATTTGAATTTTATGCACGAGAATGTGGAACGCTTGACTTCATTTTTAAGTCAGGATAATGTAATGTCCTGCATCTAGACAAGACCAAGTGGAGAAATGAAAGTATATCAACGACACATTCACTAGTACACAGCCACATTCCCCAATGTAGCAATGAAATTTCACAACTTCTAAAGGCAAATTATACATAAGTAATGGAGTTTTAATAACCACTGATATCTAAGAGTTCATTCTGAATGACCTTCATACACAGAGTTAAGGCATTCAGCTGTTAATGTGGGGGGCCAAGTCCATTCTAATGAATATCTGCCCCAATTAATGCAACATGAATCTCTGGAATCTGGTCCAAATAACAATCTACCATATTACATAATCAGCAATTTAAAGTAACCCCCCTCCTCACAATCCAAAACTAAGATAACTGCATACATTCTAGTGGACTTACCTAATCTGTCAAAACACGTGTTACACCACTGATGATCCTTAATTGCCTTCAATTTTGCATGGCGAGATGGGATGTGTACATACATCTATCTTATGTATCAAGTCCATGGCCAAATGATCGAACTCTACAAATGGTTCTAGATGTCCTGCTTTACCATCCTTCCAAGCCACGTATTCATTATAATCCATAGATGCAATTTTCCATGGTAAACCTGAAAAAAATAAAAAAATTATATTACATTACTTTCCTTGAACTTCATATATTTCTCTGAGCCATTTACTACCCAAACTTGATCGCCATTTTTAACAAATTGCCAAGTTTGAGTCTCCATAAAGTGATGTGACAGCCTCTCATGTTCAAACCCTGAAAGGAAGAAAACTTTTCTTTTTCGTTATGCACATACGATGAGGACATGTGAGAGATGAACTCTGCTACTGGAGAATTTCCATCCAAGAAGTTTTCATAAGTCATTCTGAGATACAGCATTCAGTCCACTGCAAATATATGTCTAGTAGTGATATCAATGGACAATATAAATGCTCTTTACACATAATTAAAAGTAAAGCTATCCCTGTAGCATGCTGTGAAGGGTTGTGAGACATTGAGGGTCCCACATTATCTAGACAATCGGCTCAAAGATGGCGGTAAGGTTGTCAACCTTACATGCCAGCCGCGCTTTACTCCCCAGGAAACGTATTTAATTAATTCCTGGTATTCATTTCTGTTAGAGGCTGAGTTGACCCCTGGGCCATAGTGTGGCTGGAAGGATTAAGTTAATTGGAAAAAAAATCCAATGACCTCATCGGGACTTGAACCTGTGACCTTCTGGCTTGTAGCATAGCCCCTGAACCAACTACGCCTCACACAAACTTCATAATATCTGTGTAAGATTTGAGGCTTTCACGGCGGTGACTATGAAGAAAGCAGTCTTCTGGGATTTGGCACCGTGTATATGTGGTGTTAACCGACGTTTCGGANATGTTCTTTCCTTTTTTAATGTTTTGAAATTTTATATGTTTTTGTTATAACTTTTCATTCTTCTTCTTCAGTGCAATCGATCTGCTTTAGTTCATCCAAATAATGCCTCACAGAAGATCAAACTTAGGTCGTCGTACTCGCGGAGCAGAAGCAGCGTGACAGTAATTGCAAATCAAACTGCGGAAGAACGGGCAGACTGAGTCACAGCAACGCGTGGCCGGGTACAGCTACTTCATAATAAATATACTTGCTAAAATACTCGACCTAAAAGGTAGAAGAATGTTATATTATTGTTTGATCTATCCCTTTCTAACTTATGGAAATGTAGTGTGGGGACGAAGTGCTAAGGCACTTATTAGAAGAATTTTTATTCTTAAAAGAGATCAGTAGGGTACGCTGCAGGGCTAAAACTTTTGGAATCCTGCAGATATAGTTTTAAACAACTTAAGATACTAATAGTATATTCGTTGTACATACAACAAACCATCTTATACGTAACTAATAAGTGTAACTTATTCCCCATCTGTTACTAACTTCAGGTCATAGACCTCTTTGGCTCGAACTAGAAATCGGAACACTCGCTCCGGCTCGGTATCAGTCAAAATGGGTATACTCCTCACTAACTCAGAAACCACATTACCCCGTAATTTACTCTGGGCGTAACGAACTTGGGCATGGACGTCGCCCGCTTGAAATTTTCCAGTACTACTTCCCGCAACGTCCGTACTAGCGGAAAAACTATCTGTAATCTGAGGTAGGCAAGCTTCCAGGGCTCTCCACTTGTCCTTCAGTTTCTTCCGCAAATCGTCCAAGGTCCCTTGGACTGACACACCCAACTCCGACGCGAAATTTTCGGCCTCTTATCTCGGAAGATTGTGAATCCATGCAAGTGGCATCGCAACAGCATAGAACAGCACAACAAAATATATATGAGTCCACGGTCACTCTACACTTCAACAAGCAAGTCCTGATGAAACCGACCCCAAATCTGGTCGAAACACCGGAATACCAAAGGAAATTACCTTAACTTCGTTAATCCACGTTAACTCCATTAACCACGCTCTGCTACCACTTTGAGAGTTCTGTCCCTCGACCCTGTGGGTAAAGAACCCCATTCTTCTACCCACTTTGACCCGCGAATCCCTTCTCTATATGGTTAAGGAACAGACTCATAAGAAACGACTTGCTTGTTAGCGTGATGTACTATGCCTCCCTAAGATTGAGTAAGGGATCTCGAGGGAGAAAAAACACAGTCGGTACGATGGGCCAGGCTGGACTGATCCGATAGGCAGGAGCTGGTATGGAACATACGGCACAAGTATACATATACTCAACTGGCGTTTTCAAACGTATAAATGTATATATTGCTAACATGAGTATACAGAAGAACTCCGCCTGAAGGGCAGTGACTGGTTAAAACATATGATAGCGAATTGATACAGAATTACGCTGCGCCCAACAGCACATACTCAACTCAAGTAAGCGAGTAGGCCTATTGCAAACTCTCCACTACAACATGTACTCGATCACACCTTCATAACACAAGGAAGATAGACAGCTAGAAATACTACTGAACACGCCCGAAGGGCGAACTACTAATTATCGAAAACTTTAACAAAACCAAAATTACACCACGCGTACACCACTTCAGTAAACCACTTACTTGTATTTTGGGTTTACAAACTCAAAGATTTATCTCACGACTAATCCACCCCTGACCAAATCGTGAGGGCACTCTTATCCCTTCGATCGGTGCTACCTGCCGAAAACAAATTTCAAACTCAAATCAATTCAACTTGCCTAAACAGAATTTGAACGTAGCGATGCTTTCAGGCGAAGGTCTATGGGAAGAGAGAAGGAGTAACTTCACTTAAGCTAGCAACAAAACCTAGCGATAGGTAAAGGAAGGGGGAAAAGGTCAGCTGACCTGACGTCAGTCAAGGACGTTAGTTGGAAAGAAGGGAACGGCTCGCATCCTGGCGTTCCGGGGGGGACTGTGAGCCGATCCCTTCGGCTCATTGGTTGTAGTGCCCTCTCCGAGCGGCGGCGACCGCGGGTCACACCGGTTTTCCCTACTCTTCCTACTACCAATCCTTATTCCGTGGCGTATTCTACGTCATCACTCCTCTATCCTTGGTGATTCGGCTGAGGCACCCGCTCTCTTCTGCCTCGAAAGTCGTCGTGTACGGACGTCTCGCTCCGTAACTAAATTCTGTTTGGGTCGGCNTAGTAATAGATAAGATAACACCCGTTCCCCAGCTGGTGGGGTGGGGGCTCAGACAGATGGTAGCAGAGCGTGGTCTTACTCAGGCACGCCAAGCAGTAATTTTTTATTTCTAGAGCCTGAGTGTGACTGGGCACCAACGATAAGCTGGGGGAGTGTTCTTGTGTTATTTTTGGGGTGCTGTGTTGTATTTGGTATTATCACCTTATACCAGACTTTTGACCGTTTCATGACGTCATCATGTCGTCGGCGTGGATCCATTCTCTGTCGAAGCAACAAGCCAAACGGTTGGCGATTGAATTGGGCGTCTCTATGAATGGGACCTTAGACGACTTGCGGAGAAAATTGAAAGAGAAATGGAGCTCGCTGGAGCCACACCTGCCTTCTCAGCTAACAGCTAAGTCGGAACTGGCCATGGATCTCTTGGTAATGCTACTCTGAATGCCGGCATTCCTCGTTAGGTCTCTTATGTGCACGCCAAGATGAGGAGTAGGGTGGTTGGTGATCTTGTGAGGAATATCCCCGTGTTGTCTGGTACAGACCCCGAGAGCGTGCTGCATTTCTTCATTCGGGCCCAGGAGGTCTACGACCTGAACCTGTTGGGCGATCTGGAATTTCTGGTGTTCTTGGTGGGTAGGACTTCCGGTAGGGTCACCCAGATCCTCCGTCTCCATTTGAGAACCTCTTCCAAGTGGGGAGTGGTTAGTTCCGAAATCTCCTCTACCTTCCTTCCTCCATGCATTCGTGAAGAATTTGTGTCTAAATATGTGTTGTGGCGCTTTCAATCGCCAACAGAGTATTTGACCCAATTTGTTATGTTAGTAGTAGCGGCTGCGCGCATTTTGAGTTATCATGGGTCTGAGTCGGACTTAGTACAGCGCATTGTCCAAAATATGCATCCTCGGGTCGGGTCATATTTGGTGTTCGGGTCGAAACCCACTTCTATTTTCGAGTTGCATGCCTTGGCGAGTAATGGCGCTGAAGTGAGAGCCATTAATGCTGAAAGACAGGGTTGTGAGAACCAGGCTTTGTCCGGGGCCTCTCAGTCAGCGGGGCGTGGCTCGCGTCAAGTTAGTATGGCGATAGACCAGACTAGACGAGTGCGGAATCGGGAAGTGGTTTGTTGGATGTCTTCGGGGAGAGGTCATCTAAAAAGTGACTGTCCATCTTCTGTTCCCTTGCCTTCAAGTGACCAGGGAAACGAGCAAGGCGCTCGGCAGTAAAACCATCTGCTAGAATCCGAGCGCCGAAAAGAACCTTGCCTCGGTCAGGAGTCTCGCCGGTACGGACTGCTGGAAACAATCCGTGGGTTCTTCTGACGATTAAGGGGTATTGTTTACCAGCAATCTTGGATTCAGGTTCCTCCTCCTCTTTCATCAGACGAAACGTGTTTCAGCGCATTCAAAGCTTAGGCTTGCCGTGCTGGGCAGAGGCCGTGAGCCAATCGTGTCGCGCTGCTAATGGCCAAAATTGTGCGATAAGTCAGGCCGTTTTGCTGCAGATTAAATTGCACTCATTCTCATGGAAGTATTCCTTCCTGATATCCGATGACTCTCCTGTGCCGTGCATATTAGGGGCGGACTTTTTGGTCTTTGCCAAAATGCAATTAGATTGTTCTATGATGTCTTATAAGTTTGCATTTGATTTAGCCTGTCAGTACGACTTCGAACGATTAGATTTCTGCTCGCAAGACTTGCAGGAGTTCCCTTGTTCCGAGAAGGATTTGGCAAAGTTAGCGGCCTACTCGTCTCCAGTGAGTCAGCTCGAGTCGCGGAAGCTTGATCAGCTTGTGAAAAGTTTCCCTAACTTGTTTTCTGGACGGTTGGGAACGGTCAAGGGTATGGTCTGAGAGTTGAATCTGTTGGACGATCGGCCGGTTCGTTCCCGCCATTTCCAGTGTTCTCCTCCTCGGCTTAAGGCACTGAGAGACATTGTGAATGATTTGCTTCAGGAGGGGGTTGTGCGTAAAAGTACCTCACAGTACGCCATCCCGGCTTTCCTAGTCCTTAAATCTTCAGGGGGCTATTGCATGGTAGTTGATTATTGCCTCCTGAATAAGAAGGTTGGGTTCGATGCCTTTCCAATGCCGAGTATCGAACTTGGGTTCTCCAATTTTCAAGGGGCTAAGGTTTTTTCTATCTTAGATCTAAACTCGGCCTATTACCAGATCCCACTCTCAGCGAAGAGTCCTAATGTAATGGCCTTTTCCACTCCATCTGCTCTGTTTGAGTTTACTAAACTCCCTATGGACATTAGTGTGGGATGTCAGATTCTCTCCCGTGTGGTGGATTCCTTATTTGGAGACCTCAAGCAAGAAACATTATGTTTATAATTTCATGGACGATTTGCTTGTGTACTCGCGCACCGTAGAACACCACTTGGTCCACCTTAAGGAAGTTTTTCGCCGTTTGGAGAAGGGTGGCTTTACCCTAAACCTGGACAAAATGCAGTTGGTGAAATCAAAAATTAAATTCCTTGGTCATTCCTTGTCTGATGCTGGAGTTTAGGTCTTACCCGAGAGGATAGACACCTTTCGTGAGTTTCCTCCTCCTAAAAATTTGAAGGCCGTCCGGAGATTCCTGGGTATGGTCGGGGTTTACGGCAATTTTGAGAAGGATTTTTCCTTGTTGGCCTAGCCGCTTCATGCATTGAAGCGTAAGGATGCTCGGTTCGTATGGGGGACTCCCATATGCGTGCCTTCGAGGCACTTAAATATGCCATTTCTAAGCCACCTGTGTTGCAGGTGCCAGAATTCTCGAAATAATTCGTCCTAGTTTGCAATGCGAGCGATCTGGCTGTGTCTGCCATCCTCAATCAGCGGTGCGAGTCCAGATTGTCCCCTATAGCGTTTCGAGCCTTTTGCTTTCGGCAACGGAACGTAAATATTCGACTTATGACAAGGAATGTCTCGCGGCTGTTTGGGGATGCGAGAGATTTAGGGTGTATTTGGAGCATAAACAGTTTGTCCTACATACGGACAACCAAGCCCTGTCATGGCTGCTGAAGCAGGTCAGGGAACTTGGTCGCTTATGTAGGTGGATACTGCGCTTGGCGTCTATTACATTTACGGTGGTCCATGTTACTGGAAAGGCTAATGTCGTAGCGGACTGTTTGGCACGCCAATTTGAGAAGCCTACCTGCGACGAGCTATTTTCGGGGATGGTGCTTCAACATTTGCCCGCCACATTCTTATCCATAAGAGAGCATCAGATTAAATACTCCTGCTGCAGAGAGATTTACGACAAAATTAAACACCGAGACCCTGAGGTTCGAAACTACCAGCTGCTGAAGGACACCATCGTTTATTCCCCATCGAGAGCCAGGACTAAGAGGTATTTGGTCCCTCAAAACCTTAGACCTATGGTCCTGGAGTATTTCCATGATTCGGCCATAGGGGCGCATTTGGGTGTCGCCAAAACTCTCCTTCGAATATCTAAGGTGTTTTACTGGCCGGGCATTAGATCGGACGTTTCGAAATACGTTCGCGGTTGTCAGCCTTGCCAGAAGGCGAAACCTGCCCAAAATGCCCAGGTGGGTCTTCATCACACCGAAGTTGTCACCAAACCCATGGAGCGTATCTTCATCGATTTCGTGGGGCCGATAGTCCGGAGTCGGCAGGAGAATATGGCCATCTTGGTAGGGTTAGATGGCTTCTCCAAAGTTGTGGCCATGTTCTGAAGGATCTGTTCTGAAGCAGTTGTCAAGGCCCTGAAGGAGGGGTATTTCTCCTGTTTTGGTCTTCCCCAGACCATCCTTTCGGACAATGCCGCTGTGTTGAAGTCTCGCCGGTTTTATAAGGCCTGTTTTTAAGGGGGGATTAAACGCGGTACAACCTCTCCCTATTATCCCCAAGCCTCTTAGGTGGAGCGGTTAAATCGTAATTAGAAGGTAGCCCTTACCGTCTACCACCACTCTCAACATACCTTGTGGGACAAAAATCTCCCAATGCTGGCAATGGCGTTTAAATCGGCCTGGCATGAGAGTACCGGAACCCAAACCGCCATGCTTTTCCTTGGTCGGTAAATTAACCATCCTTGGGGTTTACGCTGGGAGTTCTCGGAGCTGGACATACAGCGACCCTCTGCGGATATGCGGGTATATTACGGGGACAGCCTTGCAAAATTTGAGGAAGGCTAGGGATAGGGTTGCCCGGCGCTATAACATACTGAGAAGGGAGGCGGTGTTTCAGGTGGGAGACTTGGTCTTGTTACGTCTCCATCCACAGAGCTCCAAGGTGCAGAAAAGTCCCCTAAAATTGATATGAGATGGTCAGATCCCATGGTTATTTCTAAGTACTTGACTAATGTCACTGTTCAGTTGGCAAATCCAGACACTGGAGTTATCTTACGTAAGGCTCATGTTTCTCAGTTGAAGAAATATATATTGTTCGGGACTAACTTATTAGCCCCAGTATGTTAGGTATTAGTTTGTATTGTGGGTGGTTCTACCCGAAGTTCAACACTGGTTTTTGCCTTGTGTTCTTTATCTTCTTTTTAGGGGCTTCTAGCCGATTTACCTTCTTCCATTTATTCCTTCCTTCGGTTGCCGCCTGCCTCTTCAACATCGAAGCCTGCGACTGGACGCCTCCCTCGCACCCAGGGGCCGGGAGGTCCGAGGGGCTTACTCTTTCATCTACCTGGCAAGAGGAGAATCGCAAGGAAGGGCCTCCTGAGTTATGGACCCCTGCGGACTGTGTTGTGCTGTGTCAGTTAATTTGGACAAAGTTGTGTTGCCGTCTCTTGCGCCCTAGTGTTCCGCTAGTGTTCCCGTTGAGTTATGGTGCTGTGGCGGAGGCAAGGACTTGGACTGAATTGTCGTTTTAGCCGCCTCCTTCATATATATGGTAATAACGAGAGCACTTCGCGTATCCCCAGTCGAAGATTGCCAGCAGCCGTCCTTTAGTGCCAAGTTTCTTCTGAGAGGGAGGGGGCGATCCTGAGCCGATCCCTTCGGCTCATTGGTTGTAGTGTCCTCTCCGAGCGGCGGCGGCCGCGGGTCACACCGTTTTTCCTTACTTTTCCTACTACCTATCCTTATTCCGTGGCGTATTCTACGTCATCACTCCTCTATCCTTGGTGATTCGGCTGAGGCACCCGCTCTCTTCTGCCTGGAAAGTCGTCGTGTACGGACGTCTCGCTCCGTAACTAAATTCTGTTTGGGTCGGCGCCATTAAAGATTCGGTTTGGTAGTTAAATTCCAGGTAGGAGGGCCCATCTCGAGGTAACGCACATAATACTAGCATACTTATTATTGTTCTTGGAGGAATTGTGTAGGCTGAGAATGAATATATATACAGGTTCTGTCTGTATTGTGTGTGCAAGGGATTACAGAGATGGTATTATGCTAGCGTGAAGTTTATTATAAAGTATGCCATATGTGGTGCTGTGGCGGAGACAGCCTGTGCGAGTTGTGATAGGATATCTTGTGGCTGGTTATGCCGATTAATTGTCGTGTTTTTTTTTGGCACAAATTACTGGTCATATATTAAATGTTATTTGATTTTCTCGTTTACTTCTTTTTTTTAGTAATAGATAAGAGAACACCCGTTCCCCAGCTGGTGAGGTGGGGGCTCAACTCCAAGGAAATTAACGAAGAAGAACCGTTGCACGGTTCAGAACAATTTAGTGATCCATTCAAGAGTTTCTTTTACAATATCAAGTTCTTCAAGATTTGACTTTGCAGCACAGTATGCTGGTGTCATCAGCAAATAAAATTAGTTTTGATTCTTTATTTATGATATTTGGCAAATCATTAATATTGTGACATGTTGATCCCTACCTCCCCGGCGGTAACGTAGCGCTCGCGTAATAGGCGAGTCATCACCCCGCCACTCTCCCCGCGGTGACGTGCCGAGCGGAACTGAAGTGAGCCGAGCGGAGCCGAAGTTAGCCGAGTCCCAGCACCCTGACATCTATGCAACGCGCAACGCGCGGTGACGCGACACGGTGACGCTGAACCGCTTCCTACTGTGACGTGGCAAGCAACAGGCACCACTGCGGCTATATAAGGGAACTGCACAGCAGCTACGACATAGTTGTTATGTGGCTACGGCAGAGTTAAGTAGTAGACGAGCAGTGTGTTATCGACAGTTCTCCAGTCAGCCGACTACAGTGGGAGTATAGCAGCCGTCGCGGAAAGAAGAACCGGACGTGTGTGTAATTGTGTAATTGGGAGTGTGTGATACAGTGATACATAGCTCCCCTACTGTAATCGTGTAGACTACTGAAGACAGAGTGAGCTGATTTGCGCATAGTGTTATAAATCGTGAAACCCCGCAACAGTGGTAACAGATTAATGCGATTAGGGTTATAAAGTGTGAAACCCCGCAACTGTGTGATAATTGTAGCCGTTATTTGTAGATTGTTCAATAAATCAATTATCGATCTCCACGGCGTATTCAGTAACGAAGCACGTTACACTGGTGTCAGAAGTGGGATACAGACTTGAACACGCCTCGACAAATAATTGAATTATTGTGCATCGAGTATCTTACTGCTTCACAATTAAGAAACAAAATTTGTAACGAATAATGGAAATGCTGAAAGAGATAAAGGTTGACAAAGAAGAAATGGAGGAATGTAGGAAGAAAGAGAAGGAAGAGATGGAAGGAAATAGGAAGAAGGACAAAGAAGATTTGATTGCCACATTAGACTCCTATCAAGAAAAGGCGGAGATCGGCCTCAACGAATTACTGGCCAGATTGGAGGACGTCAGAGAGACCGACCGAACAGAACTGAAGGAGATGATGGACGTCAAACAAGCCTGGACAGACGGAAAGCTTCAGGAGCTTAGAGAAAGAACGGGAAAACACAACGGGAACTGCAGTCAGTGGAAATGTGCCTCTGCGCGAGGACAGATAAACTCCAGGAAGAATTAACGAAAACCTGTGCAGCAATTGAGGAAACAAAACGCGAATTCCAGGCCCGTTTGGAAGTAGTACAGACGAGGACCGAGCGGGGAATCACGGTCTGCGCGAGCACAGCTCAGCCACCGACATTCAACGGGAAATGAATGGGGAGCGTGTTCCGGCGACAATTCGAGACCGTGGCAGAACACAACCAATGGTCGTACAGGGAAAAATTAACATACCTGATCACCGCTCTGAAGGGCCGGGAGGCAGAAATGCTACCCGGCATTCCGGCAAATGCCACTTACGAGGAAACACTTCAGGCCCTAGAGGACCGTTTCGGGGACCAACACTTTGCAGCTGCCTACCGCTGCCAATTAAGAACGAGGACCCAGAAACCTGGAGAATCCCTGAAAGACTTTGCCACGGCCATTGAACTGCTTTCCCATCGTGCCAACCCCAATCTACCTGCAGACCACATAGGAAGAGAGGCAGGAATAGCCTTCGTATACGGAATACGAGATGCCGATATAAAGTTCCAGCTGCTGCTAGGAGGTGAGATGAAGGTAAACGAGGCCCTCCGACGAGCGCTAGAGCTGCAAGCGGTGCTGATAGCAGCTAGACTTCGCGAAGGTAGCACCAAGACATAAAGGAATTACCGATCGTCCCCCACCCATCGAGGAGACGGAAGACAAGCAGGGTGCTGGAGTTGTAGAAAACGGGGCCACTTCACGAATAACTGCCCCTACCAACAGGAAGGGTACCCAACTGTCGGGAAACGAGCGACGGCCAGCGGAGGAGGGCGAACGCCGGCATATGCATTAGGGCCCCCACACTACCCACTCACCGTCAAAAGGGTAAATGCCAACCACAATGAGATGACGGCCTGCCAAGAGATAGAGGCACGTCTACAAGAAGGAAAGCCGGCCTCAGTGGACACGAAACCTGCGGCGGCACAACAAAAGGAGGTCCCCATAATGATACCGGTCAGAGTGACGATGGCCTACCGAGAAACAGAGGCACGTCCAGAAAGGGAAAAGGCGGCCTCAGCGAACAGGAAACCTGAGGCGGCAGGGTTACGAGAGGTACCCATACAAGACGCCGAAGTAATGCCGGTCGGAGAACCGAAAAAGAAAAGGCGTAGGGACCGAAAGAAGCGGAATATGAAGAATTCGACGCCGGAAAAGAGTGGACTCCAGAAGAAGATGGCTGCTCCCTGCAGGAAGACATCCCGTCGCGCGACAGTGGCACGACGTTGGAGAAATGACTTCAAGAAGGAAACTCCCCAGGGAACCTTCGGATGCCTGAGAGAGGACTTGGCGCCACGGTCTCGTGCCAGCAAGCGGCTGGAAGACCAGGAGGAACGACGAAGTCGGCTAGGACGAACAACGCATCAAGGGCTGTTACGTCGACATGAGGAACCTCCGAAGACAAACTTGATCAAGGACTGGACATTATGGAGGGGTCAACCCCCTCCAAAACGAAAAAGACTTCAAGCAGAGGAGAAACCGGTAAAATAGAAGAACCGGCCTACCCAAAGAGAGTGAATGTGCCATAGAATGAAAGTAATGGATGAATGGGACACAACTGGATATTCTGGCGAGCTGAAAGGAAACCGCTCGAGAAGAGCAGGTCTTAAGAGGGGAGCGGTTGTAACAGCCGGAGAACAATCGCTGCAAGGAGTAGCCCAAATACCAGGAGACGCAAAAAGAACAGCCTCCGAAGCAAAGAAACGGGGATGCACCGTTAGGCGATTCGGGACGAATAGCCTTAAGGAGGGAGCAGTGTGACATGTTGATCCCTACCTCCCCAGCGGTAACGTAGCGCTCGCGTAATAGGCTAGTCTTCACCCCGCCACTCTCACCGCGGTGACGTGCAGGGCGGAACTGAAGTGAGCCGAACAGAGCCCAAGTTAGCCGAGTCCCAGCACCCTGGCAGCTATGCAACGCGCAACGCGCGGTGACGCGACACGGTGAAGCGGATCCGCTTCCTACTGTGACGTGGCAAGCAACAGGCACCACTGCGGCTATATAAGGGAACTGCACAGCAGCTACGACATAGTTGTTATGTGGCTACGGCAGAGTTAAGTAGTAGACGAGCAGTGTGTTATCGACAGTTCTCCAGTCAGCCGACTACAGTGGGAGTATAGCAGCCGTCGCGGAAAGAAGAACCGGACGTGTGTGTAATTGTGTAATTGGGAGTGTGTGATACAGTGATACATAGCTCCCTTACTGTAAACGTGTAGACTACTGAAGACAGAGTGAGCTGATTTGCGCATAGTGTTATAAATCGTGAAACCCCGCAACAGTGGTAACAGATTAATGCGATTAGGGTTATAAAGTGTGAAACCCCGCAACTGTGTGATAATTGTAGCCGTTATTTGTAGAGTGTTCAGTAAACCAATTAACGATCTCTACGGCGTATTCAGTGTCTAAACACGTTACAATATGTATCAGAAAGAGCAATGGTCCCAGAACGGAGCCCTGGGGGACGCCCTGTTTTACAATTTGCCACTCCAAAATTCTACTCATTATATTGCTATTTAGTACTGTTCTTGGCTGTCTATCCATCAAATATATTTTAATTAACTTTAATGCTATACCATTAAAACCATAGAACTCTAGCTTAGCAAGAATTATTGTGCGATTTACACAATCAAATGCTTTGGTCAAGTCATAGAAGAGGCCTCCCACAACAAGTTAATTTTTTGTTGCTGTTAGAATGGTATTTATTAAGTCATAAATGGCTGATTCAGTGGACAATTTAGTTCGAAAACCACGTTGTTCATGTGCTAATATATTATTAGTGTCTAGATGATGTTGAAATCTATTTATTATATATGATTCTTTCAAAAATCTTAGAAAAGGATGTCAATAAATATATCGGCCTATAATTTGCTATATCAGTTCTATCATCTTTTTTAAAAATAGGATTTATTTTAGAATATTTTAATCTAGAGTGGAAGACACAAAGACTCAATACTTTATTAAACATATATGTTAATGGTGCTAATATGAATGGCAAACTTATTTTGCGGATATATTCTGGAATTTCATTATATACTTGTGAATATTTCCATTTTAATGATTTCACTATGTCTTTAACTTCTTTATTATTTACTGATGACATATATATATATATATATGTGTGTGTGTGTGTGTGTGTGTGTGTATATCTATAGATATCTGGAAAGCGGTGTTTAAACATAGCATTAAGAATTTAAGGGCTTCATTCCTGTCTTAATTGAACAATTTTTTATTTGTGGTAGTGGAGGTATAAAATAATTATTAATGTAACTAGTCATTTTTTTATATTATTACAAAATTTACCTTCTATATTTATGCTTGCTATTGGATATTTTTCCAATTTGGTATTAGTTGAAGTTCTGATGACACTCCAAGTAGTTCTTATTTTATCATCAGAATTTAAAATTAATTCATTATAATAACGTTGTTTTGCTTTCTTTATAACCTCTGTTAAGATTCTGCAATAATTATTGTAATATCTTGCAAATTCCAGATCATCCATATTTCTACTAAGCAAATATGCTCTCTCTTATAAAAGCAAGACGTGTTTGTACCTATTGTTAGCCAGGGTTGTTTGGTGTGGGTGAATATTAATTTTTTGTAAGGAAAACTATTACTAAATATTTATAAGAATGTGTTTAAAAAATTGTTGAACATTATATTTACATCTTCATTTATATTAAATACAGCAGCCCAATATTCATAACTGAGATTATTCTCCAGTTCTTTTATAGAGTATTCGTTTATTGACCTTCTAGTGACAGAAGAACTTGAAGAATTTAAAAAGGGTGTTGTTCTTAATGTGAGCAATTGGGCATCATGATCTGAAAGCCCATTACGTAATGGAGTTACTGTAATTGTTGCATATATTTTTCTGTTTATGAAGATATTGTTAATTGCTGTAACCGAGGTCTTTGTTACTCTAGTAGAGAAATCTATTATACTGGTTAGGTGATATAATGCTAAAAAAGGTACTAACTCAATTTTGTTATTACCCATATCATCTACATAATTCATATTTATGTCACCACATCAAATAATGTTTTTAAATTTAGTGTAGAGTCTGTTAAGTATTGCTTCTAGAATATTGAGAAAATGGGTGTAATTACCTGAGGGGCTCTATATACAATTAAAATACAAATACTGTCACTGGGATGATATAACTTCATAGCACACACTTCAATTAATTGTTCAATACAAATTCATCTAAGTTAAAGGCTCATATTGATAAAATTTCTGGATAAATATTACTACCCTACCATTTTTCTTGGTTTTCCTACAGTAGTGTGCATCAAGATTATAATTAGTTACAGAGATCTTTATGATTTCATCTCTATTTAGATGATGTTCTGTTATACAAAGAATGTGTGGTGACTGAGAGTTCCCATTGACTAAGTAGCTCATCCGTTTTATTACCTAATCCTCTTATATTTTGATGATTAAGTCAGAAATGTTATTTACAATTTTTCTGTTTATATTATTTGGCTTGTTGCCACTACTGGTGACTCTTGCTTCTGAATAAAAATCATGGTTACCTCTTCGATTTACCATAATAAATCATTATTCATTGTTAGTGGGGGTGTCTTTGTCCTCCTAGATATTCTTAATTCTTTAGTTGAAGAGTTACCCATATTTACTAAATTTTCTGAGCTATTAGTTTGTGTCAAATCTTCAGAATTATCTTTCAATTTTGTCTGCTCCTCACAATTTACAATAGTGGGTGTTATCATTATCCCATCCTTTACTATTTCTCTGAAAACTTCCTTTATATTTCTCATTTCATTGCTTTGAAGTTGATTACTCTTATCTGTCTGTTCTATTATCCAGTTTGGACTAGTCTCTTTACTTACATGTTTCCAATCAAACCTATTGTGCTACTTACTTTCTTATCAATGAGCCTTCAAATTTCATTAGCCACTTGTTTTGCAATTTGCTGTTTTCCTAATTTATTTAAATGTAATCCATGACTTGTGAAAGCTTCTGTATTATTAATTATTTTAATAATAGTAACATGTTTAAGTACTTTAGTGAATTTCCTTAGTTTTCTATTGAATATGTGGATTTCCCTATTGACACAGGAGGTTTCCATCAGGTCATACCTGTAAGGGATACCTAATATAATTATATTTACATTATTGAAATCCTTACAGAATTTTAAAGACTGTGTTAGTGCTAGCCTTATGTTATTTCCATACACATCATTAGCTCCTACCGGTATTACTATTACATCTCGTTTGGCTAGACTTCTGTAATTCTGATTCATTGATGTAAGAAGAACCTCAATTACCGCACACTGTTTAATCATACCCATTACTGCAAATTTACTCCTAAGTAATTACTTGTGTTTCTTGCTGTTCCCTTACAATGGCTATCACCTATTATCATTATTTTATGCTTATTTATCTCGTTTAGTCCTTGGTTAGTTCTTTTTATGTTCATAGTTTTATAATTAAGTTAAGCTTAGATTTTGGTGAAAGCATGTTGTTATCTCTCTTATTAGTTCTTAGTTCCATATCCACCATCACTGAAATTGGTTTTGCTACTGTTGGTATAGTTTGAGGTTTGGTTAAGAAGTCAGTGATTATACTATTAATACAAGGCAAGGCAAGGTCATGTTACAACTGACGGTCAGTCAGTCTGTCTGTCTTGGTGTCGAGCCCCAGCTTGGGCTCATGACCAGATATTTCTTTTGAATAAAGTTACTGTCATGCCCATGGATAGCGCACTCTCTGACGAGAGGTCGGGTCTGTCATTTGTTAGTCAGTCTGTATTAATAAGTCCATTGTCTGTATTTACACATATTTATAATACACACTTATTTCTTATTTAAATGTACAATATATACAGGCCTCTGTCAGTCCAGGCTAGGTAGAGCAGATTATGCCCTTATATATATATTGTAACATGTTGCGCGACTGAGAACCCCCCTCCACCCTCCTCTCCACGGTAACGTAGCGCTCCCCGCCACTCCCCTCCGCGGTGACGTC
>NW_019726270.1:18892-21328 GCF_002891405.2 Cryptotermes secundus
ATTTCTAGTTTAGGTGATATTAATTCAGAAGCGAGGCTTTGAAACCGCTCCCAATCTGTAAAATTTTCAATGGATTCCGAAAGATTCCTAATTTCAACGTGATCCAGTTTGTGAAATATTATTGGTAAGTGATCCTTGTTCAAAATATCAGAGACGATGACATCTTACACTCTGATATTTTTGTGAACCACGATGTCTAGCACGTCAGCATTTCCCGCAGGGAAATTATGAGTGGGGCACTGTGGTGATGAGATTTCGAATTCGCCCATTTCAAATAAAACCATAAGTTTCAAACCTGAGGGATTTGAAACTCTGCTATTCCAAAATGGGTTTTTGGCAATCAAATCATCTGCCGAAATAGACTTTCGTCTGAAGCTTAAGAGCTCAGTGATGTCAGCATCACACCAGGCTTTGCCTGGAGGTTTATAAAGAGCTGCAAGCAGCACTTCGCTATTACCAATTGGTATGCACACCCCTGTCGGTTCTACTGAAACAAGGGGTGGTAGGTCTACGTGGTTGTGGGGAATGCCCTTTCTTACTGCAACGGCAGTTCCGTCCTTTCTCCCCGACTGGAGGTCGATTCTATAAAAGTGGTAATTTGGAATAAAGAACCTCTCATGAGGTTTCAGATGTGTCTCTGAAAACAGAGCCACATGTACGTGTAGGTCTTGCAGCTGTTTACTGAGCTCATAGCGCTGCCTCCCAATGACGTTCGCATTAAATGCTATGACTTTGAGGGGCCTATGAACTCCAGTGGCCATTTTGTATCATAAGGTTTAGAAAAATTTTGGTATTGGCCATTATTTTTTCCTCCTCGGACACTGCACCACTGACCTCTGTCATAATCTGCTGTACTACAGTCACTACTCTCAACATATTGTCGAGAGATGGACTGTTTACATGAGTAGCCTGAGTTGACTGACCTGTTTTTTGTTCCTGTACAAGGACCGGGACGCTCGGTTTTCCTGGCTTCTGGTGGGACTGCCACTGCTACTTGGAGAGTCTGATGTCGTTGCTTCTGCGATGTGCTGCCACGGTGCGCTGTCGCGAAGGAGACTCCGGGGGTAACGATATTCGAGGAGAACACCCTTCCCGTCGTGGTGCTCTCTGCGATTTCCTCCTCTGCAGTTCCTCCCTCGCGTGTCTGCAGCACCGATAGTTGGCGGGATGGGGCTTCTCTCTTTCCTTCAATTAGAAATTGCAGCAAACTGGAGTTGATGCAGCCTTCTCTTTCTCAGGACACTCTTTGTGCAGGTGGCCACCCCCGCACCACATGCAACGGGGATGTTGTTTGCAATTGGCCCAGACGTGGCTAAACTGTTGGCAGTTGTGACACTGCGTAAGTCCACTCTGAGCTCTATATGCCTCAACCCGAATGGAAATGTGGCAAAGGCTTTGTAGTTTGAAGATGGAAAAGTTCGTGTGATTTGCCGCCCGGGGTAGGGTGATAAGGAAGAGCGGAAAGTTTCTTGCTATCCTTTCGTCTGAAGGCGGCGCGCTGGTGGTTGCCATCTCTTTTACGCTGACCACATCAAATCCCAGGGTCACCAGTCCATCAGATATATCCTCCGCAGGGGTATTGTGATGGATGTAACGGATTAGTGCCTTTATGGGTTTTAGGGACTTCGGAAAGAAGGTGAAATATGAAAGTTTGTTGTTGAATAGATGGAAGTTGACGGCTTCGAAATCCGCCATGTTCTGGGTGAGGACTCTTGTCCCGTTTCTGGTACTGCGGAACCAAAGTCGCATTTGACAATAAATTTCCGTTAATTTTTCAAGTGAATGAGGTTGACTGTGGCTGTTAGAATTATTGGGGGTGGTCTGCCTGCTCTGCCTGATGATTCCACCTCCAGAGTAGTGGCTCCCTCCTCCAGCGCAGTGGCTCCGTCACCAGCAGGGTCGGTGTCCGTTGTTGTCACCCTGAGAGGAGCAAAGGTTTTACGGGTGGGCACCTCTTATGTCTGGCTGTTGCCTGTGGCAGCCGCTGCCTTCTTTGAAATCGGGGCGAACTCGGCTGTGCTCTGCCGTTTCCGCCTTCGGACCGCTTTGAAGTCTTCTTCTTGGGAGGACTTCGTCTGGGTTTTCGTTGTCTCCGATGTTCTGGCTTTCACTAGGGACTTAATATCGTTCAGAGTAAATGTGTAGGTTCCGTACAGAGCACTGAACAAAATCTTGCCCTTGAGATCCTTGCAATAGCTCTCTCTGTTTTCTTCAGCGGCATTTACTATTGCCGCCCACCCAACACTTTCCCGAATTGTGGCGGGTGTGAAGCTGGCCACATCCTCAATGTCACAAATGATTTTGAACAGTCTCCTGTAATGTTCATCTGCTGCAGGATATTTTTTTCACGTTTTCCTTATACTCTGCCTGTATTGAGGCTCTTTTTTCTGCCCAGAATGCATGATAGCCAGGCACCGAGGCGCCCGCCATGTCTGG
>NW_019726270.1:21493-81060 GCF_002891405.2 Cryptotermes secundus
TTTAAACTCCTTGAGCATAAATCAGTCACTTTCCAAATACTTGGAAGGAAGCAAAAATAATAACTTTACCTAAACCGGGTAAAGACCCAAAATTTCCTCNCCAACACTTTCCCGAATTGTGGCGGGTGTGAAGCTGGCCACATCCTCAATGTCACAAATGATTTTGAACAGTCTCCTGTAATGTTCATCTGCTGCAGGATATTTTTTTCACGTTTTCCTTATACTCTGCCTGTATTGAGGCTCTTTTTTCTGCCCAGAATGCATGATAGCCAGGCACCGAGGCGCCCGCCATGTCTGGTACGGCACGGCACGACACGACACAAGCCTCAAGCAAAATCTGATAATTATTACAAACAAACAAGGACTGAAAATTTCAGAGCTACCAACAAATAACTCCTTTATACTGTTCGAACACCTCCGAATGTAAATCCTACTTGTCTGTCCAATCACAACTTTCCAGCCGCACAGTACACCATATCAATTTTAAACTCCTTGAGCATAAATCAGTCACTTTCCAAATACTTGGAAGGAAGCAAAAATAATAACTTTACCTAAACCGGGTAAAGACCCAAAATTTCCTCAAAAATTACGTCCGATCAGCCTCCTGTCCACGACAGGAAAACTGTTCGAAAAATTAATTTTGAAATTCCTCCGTAAACATATTGAAGAAAGAGGCCTGCTCAACGCAAGTCAGTTTGGTTTTCGTGCACGTCACAGCACGACATTGCAATGTATGAGGCTGGCGGATCACGTGACCCTTAATTTCAACAATAAAATGTCTACGGCTGCAGTGTTCTTGGACATCGAAAAAGCCTTTGATACCACGTGGCACTCAGGCTTGCTGTTTAAATTATCAAAATTGGAATTCCCCAACTCTTTGACAAAGCTTATTGGGTCCTCTCTATCTAAAGGCAAATTCAGGGTCTTTGTTGAAGGCGAAATGTTAACGCCAAAGGAAATGCAAGCGGGGGGTGCCACAAGGTTCGGTCCTTTCCCCCACTCTTTTCAACATGTATATTAATGATGCCCCCCAAACTCATGGTATTCATTTGGCCCTTTTGCGGACGACACCTGTCTACATGCGACAGATCGCAAAGAGGGTTTTATTGTTAGAAAACTCCAGCTCGGTCTCAGCTCAATGGAGACCTAGTGTGAGCGCTGAAATATAAAAATTAATGAAGTTAAGACTGGGGGGGTCTACTTCTCTCGTGGTCATCGACCGCGTGAGTCTTGTCTTACTCTAAATGGAAGAAATATTCCATTTGTAAATAGTGCAAAATATCTAATTGTAATCTTCGATAAGAAAGTGTCTTGGAGATTACACACAGAAATGATCAAAGCCAAGGCCTTCAGAACATTCATTAGAGTGTATTCCCTATTCAAAAATGAGCGATTGATCGCTAATATTAAACTAACCCTCCATAAAGCTGTTATTAGATCCGTAATGACTTATGCTAGTCCCGCCTGGGAGTTTGCGGCAGACACTCATCTAGTGAAATTGCAGCGCCTGCAAAACAAGGTTCTCCGCACGATTGGCAATTTTCCAAGGCGCACACCGGTCCGCGATTTGCACATGGCATTCAAAATCCCGTACGTATATGATTACATAACAAAATTATGCAGGCAACAAGCAGAATTCATACAAAATCATGATAATGAGAATGTTCACAACATCGGACAAGGCGAAGCCCAGCACAGAAAGTATATGAGGCTTAAAGTTGGTGGCGGTTAGGCATACGACGGTTAAAGTGACTAGACTGCCGTGGTAGCTAATACTAGTAGGAAATATATATATTGTAGCGTGTTTGGTGTGCCACGCTACAAATAAATTCATGCCGTCTTCTTTTACAGCGAGTTTATTACGTTCGCTCGCCTTACACACACTTTACAATCATTTACACTTGCAGTGATACAACTACTGCTCACAATAACTCGGCCGACACGAGACTCTCTTCTCTGGCGGTTATTCTAGGACTGACTTCTAAGATGGCTCGATCGCGACTGACTTCTAAGATGGCTATTCCGAGACTGAAGACTTCTCGTCGAAGCCGGGCTTTTATAACCTTGGCCGCTGCTAGGCAAATGAATCCTCTCTTATAGCAGTGGAAACGTTGCTCTGTTTGCTCCGCGTTTCCTACGCAATAACCCATTGTTATCGCGTTGTCTCTGTTGGAACGCTTCGAGTATTCGTCGTAACCGTGGAGATTCGATCTTTCTTACGCAACGGTCTGTTCTAGAGTTTCCATAGAAGTGACTCTTCTGGATTCCAGACACGTTACATTGCTCCCTTGTAAAGGTTGTTCGTCCCCGAACAGCCTAAAGGTTCTCCCTCGGTTTCGATGCCGCGGTGTTTTGCTGGCAACGTCTGCATTCCGTCCTGGTGTCCTTTGCGCGTCTTATTGTGCCGTTTATTTTACTGCATCCGCCCCTCTCTTCAGTTGTGCTCGTCCCGAGCACTTACGTAATCCAGAATTTGTCGGTCGCCTTGTCTCACATTCATTCTTCGTTTTCATTCGTCCCACATTCATACTCTCTGGGGAGGTCGGTACTTCTATTACCGGTTCCTCCCATAAGGCCCGTTCTCTTTCTTCCGCTTTGGAGGGGGCCTATCCTCCATAAGATCCAATTCTTGATCCTCAATTTCCTCGGGTGTTTCTTATATCGACGTAACAGCATCTGAAGTGTGGTTTGAACTTGCTGACGTCGTTCCTTGTGTTCTTCCCACCAATTGCTGGTACGGGGTCGTGGCGCCAAGTCCTTTCTCCGGCATCCGAAGGTTCCCTTGGGAGCTTCCTTCTTGAAGTCTTTTCTCCAACGTCGTGCCACTGTCGCGCGACGGGATATATTCCGGGTTACTTGTTCCACAGTGTCTGCGTTTCGGCCCATACGCCTGTGCCCTGCACAGCGTGTAGTTATTATTCCGGTGGCGACCACTTCTTTCCGCTGGCATCCGAAGGTTCCCTTGGGAGCTTCCTTCTTGAAATCTTTTCTCCAACCTCGTGCCACTGTCGCGCGACGGGATGTCCTTCTGTTTGTGACGGCCAATTCCTTCGGGGGTTCACGATTTTCCCCTGCCGAATCCTTCGGTTACTGGAGGCGGCGCTCCGCGGCAAGTTTCTGGTCCCTATGCCGATTCTTCGGTTCTCCGACCGGTATACTCGTGGCGTCTTCCGCGGGGACCTCTCGATGCTCCAGTAGGGATTGCATCACTTCTGGGTGGGGCTCAATCTTCTCGTGGGTGGTTCTCCTCTCTTCCCCCAGGCTTTCTAATCGGCCATAATCTGTGCGTGTCGGGCGTCGGCCTTGGACTGGTCAGCTTTTCTATTGGCCTCTGCCTCTTTCAGCATCATATTTGTTTTTTCTTGGCCAGCTCTGATTTCCTTCAGCAGAAGTTCCATCATTTGCTGCATATCCATTTCTTTTGTTGTAGGACGCGTGTTAAAGTTCGAAGTCACTTCTGACACCGATGTAGCGTGTTGTGAGTTCGAATGTTTTCGGTCACGTATATATATATAAGAGTATAATCTGCTGTACCTAGCCTGGACTGACAGAGGCCGTGTATATATTGTACATTTAAATAAGAAATAGGTGTGTATTGTAAATATGTGTAAATACAGACAATTGACTTATTAATACAGACTGACTTACAAATGACAGACCCGACCTCTTGTCAGAGAGGGCGCTACACATGGACAGGACAGTAACTTTCATTCAAAAGAAATATCTGGTCATGAGCCCCAGCTGGGGCTAGACACCAAGACAGACAGACTGACTGACTGTCAGTTGTAACATGACCTTGCCTTGCCTTCCCGAAGTTCTGTTCATCATCAGCCTACGAGCTAGCCACACCTAGCAGCATCAGTCATCAGGCTACGTCGCCAGCGCTCGGTCTTCAGAGGCATCAGCAGGCTGCGCCAGGCACGACTGCCTCGGCCCTCCGGCTCTCTCACACCCGACTCACTGGGGCACCGCGCCTGGACTCGCCGGTGGTCGTGTTACTGTCCGACCCACTGGGCATCTGGCATAGCCACTGCCTCATGACTCCTAAGACCGCGCTCAACGACTAACCTTTCACCAGCAGCCGCCGCGCTGCTATCATGCAACCTCCAACTCAAGCTGCCGCACGGCAACCAAGCTACCCCCAGCCACGGCCGCACTGCGGCCAGGCTACTCACCGCAACTAGCCTCTCTCATTACCGGCGCGCGCCGCGCTACCTCACCGGTCAAGCATCTCAGCAACCACGGTCCTTTTCAGGGCCAACAAACTGTTCCGAAGAAGTGGGTTGTCATCGGAGTAATGACAAAACTACATTAAGAGCCCCACAATACTTAAATTTGGAAGCTGCTCATCTTGTTGTTTACTATCTTGTTCCATTCTTGAACATGTCACATTATTTTCATTACACTTAACTTTTTCTTCTTCCATAGTTTCGCTTTGTCGTATTCTTTGCTCTTGTATCAATCTATATCCGTCATGAGGGGAGACATTTCCACTGCCTTTCTTACTTCCACCGACTGTGCTGTTCATAACCTGTAATTCAATACTATATATTTCTTCCCGTAGCAATTTGACAATTTTTTTAGTTCATTCGCGTTCATTTCGAGTCCTTTCGAATTCCAATTCAAGCTCTGCACAGCAGATACACGTTGTTTCACTCGGTTCATCATTAATGGTAATTAATACTGTTGCGCTGTTAATACAGCTCTTCATACGCCCCGCCTTTTGAGGTTCTTTGCTGGAGCATTGCACCGATGTGTCATGGCGGCCATGTTGCCAACCAATAACATGGGAGTTTCACGGTGCTGTCACCGAAGCTTCCGGTATTCTTCAGACACCATACCATTTCGTTTGTAATACGCGATCTAAACGTTTTAAACTTTCTAAACGCTAGGAACATTTGTTGTTATACTCGTAGCTTCAAGTGGTTGTCTCCGCGAGTATCGACATCCCTCAAGTTCTTCACAAAAATAAAATAAAATAGTAATTAGAAGATGATTAGATCTGAAGGAGTATAAATCTGTGCAATAGTGAACTAGGTTTTATGTGTTCTGCTGAGAACTCTTCCTATTTATGTGCAAGACAGTAACAGAACTACTTCATTCTTTTTCATTAGTTTTATAAGTTTTTGTTTCTAACTGGTACACCCAGTATTGTTTACTTTCAATAATCTGACATTTAGATGTTATAAATATTTGTATTTCACATATGTGCACACAACAAAATTTTCATCACAGAATTAAGACTTGTGTTTGAATTATTGTTTCAGTGTGAATAACCTGGACATAGCCCCCCAACATGCCAGTGTTTACATTTACATTTATTTTCACTTCATGGATCCAATCATCGCCCCATAGTGCTGGATATAAATCATGTCACACATTACAAATTCATGATGACCACACATCATTCGTCCTTTGTCCAATGAAAAATATAATCAGGCCTCTCACAGATAGCTCAGGTTGTCAGGACAACACATATGGGTTGTGGAAAAACAGAGTCAGATTCACGCCTTGCCATTCCACACACACTGGCAAGCCGTATCATTAAAACAGAATTATAAAATATTAAAATTCATAACAAAAACAGACTTCATACATACTACTACACTTACAACAAGCAAGTCTCAGTAACTCTTAACTTTTGAACCTCTTTCATGCTCAACAAATTCATCAATAGAGTAAAATACGTTACTTTGCAGATAATTTCGTAAAAGAAACCTAAATTAGTTTTTATAATTTTTTAAAACTGTGATATTTGACGGCAGAGTTTTAAATAGCTTGATGCCTGAATAATACACCCCTCTTTGATAGGATGATAATACTACGGCCACATTGCCCTGCATTATCAGTCCAGTCATCACAGGTTACATTGTGCAAAATAAGGTGAGTGTAGGTATACCAAGCTGAGCATCTGACACTGGTATGAGAATTGAATTTCTCGCACCAGGTTATGGGTTTACAGAATATTACACCATGTAATTTCATGCAGAATGCCATATTCCAGAAAGCATAATCTTATTACTCACTGATATAAGAATTTCAGACATCATATATTTCAATTTTCCAAAGACTTTTAAAGCACATGTTCAGACATAAATCTTTTCCACAAATTTAAAATCAGTTCTATGAAAGTGGCTCCTCTTGTAAATGTATCAGTCTGTAACCTTTCACTGTGCATGTATGTTTTAATGACTTCATTGGGAAAGAATCAGGCAAGCATATTCAGATGATAGTTCTTCTTGTATTCAGCAGACGTCGGCTTCAAATCTAGAGCAGGATACCAACTATCCTGACCATATTTCTTGTGGTTTTCCTCAGTCCCTCCAGGAAAATGCCAGGATAGGGTTTCACTTTAGGCCATGACCACTCACACATTCTATTTGGTCTTCACTAATGTCTATAATCCTGTACTGCATCTGCTGTGGGAATGACAGTGCATCATCATCCGTTATTGATGCAGACCATTCTGTCATCATTAGAAAGTTGCCTATATATTCTATCTTCAGCATATTTCCAGTATTTATAGACCATTAAGAATTTCACATGCACAGGAATTTTCTTCCATATGGTTGTCTACACAAAGTATGATGTACTCTGGTTTACAGAGCAGACAGACTTTACATTGAATGTCCTGCAGAATGCACTCCAGACAGCATCATAAAATAAACTATAAATATGAAGGAAATGAAAGCATCGTGCTTGACAAGATATCCTTAATTTCATAAGCTGCTTTCAGTTCTTCACAGTCTGTTTCTTGAAAGGTCAGCTCATCTATGAATATAAAATTCAAGTCATAACACATGCTATTGAATTGAATTGAATTTATTTACGTTCAATAAATCCTAAGCAGGTTAGTACCTTTGGATACAGAACAAGTCAAAAGGTTACATACATAAGTACAGGCAATTTTAGCTTAAAAATTAATATAACTTAATTTTACATCATTCTCTATTTACATTGAAGTATTCATCTAAAGAGTAGAAGGAATGAGCATGTAGATAATTCTTTAACTCTGATTTAAACTTTTTAGTATCATTGCCCAAGTTTTTAATACTTTGTGGCAGATTGTTGAACACTTTTATGCCAGTAAAGTAGACTCCTTTTTGATATACTGATAAAGTTGATGAGGGTAGGTGGAAGTTATATTTTTGTCTAGTATTCATGTTATAGACATCAGAATTTAATTTGAATTTATCTTTGTTGTAAACAACAAATAAGAGAAGCGATAATATGTATTGCGATTGAAGAGGTAGAATTTTTAATTTCTTAAATAATTCTCTACATGAATCTCTACTTCTACATCCTGTAATGATTCTAATTATATTCTTTTGTATTTTAAAAATTATTACACTATGTGAAGAGTTCCCCCAAAATATTAATCCATAGTTCATAATAGAATGAAAGTAGGCATGGTAAACCATCTTCAATGTTTCCTGTGACATAAAAGGCTTAATTGATCTCATCGCATAGCAAGCTGCATTTAATTTAGGTATAATTTGTTCAATATGTATTTTCCAAGACAGTGTACTGTCTACATGTATTCCAAGGAATTTTGTATCAAGTACTTTACAGATTAATTTGTTGGCATAACTGATGTCCAGATCAATTTGGTGGTTGTTTTTAGTTGTGAATGATATGTAATGGGTTTTATCAAAATTTAATGAGAGTAAATTGGCTTCGAACCATCTGTTTAAGGCTTCAAATACAATATTTATGTCATTTTTAAAGTTTTCAAATTTAGAGTTCTTAAATATTATACTAGTGTCATCTGCATATAGAATTGGTTTAGATTTATTGTTGATGGTTTTAGATAGATCATTTATGTAGAGAAGAAAAAGTAAGGGACCTAAAATTGATCCTTGTGGAACACCGTGCTTTATAATTCCCCAGTTTGAAAATGCATTATGACTGGAGTTTTTATTATTTATTTCAACTCTTTGATACCTGTTTTTGAGGTATGATTTGATCCATTCATTAGCTTTGCCAGTTATTCCATAGAAATTTAATTTCGATAGTAAGATATCATGATTAACACAATCGAAAGCTTTTGCTAGATCACAGAAAATCCCTCCCACAATTAATCTGTCATTGAGAGCACTTAAAATATCGTTAGTTAGTTCATAGGTTGCTTTTTCTGTTGTTAGGTCTTTCCTAAATCCAAATTGCTCTTTGACTAATATGTTGTTAGAATTTAAGTGTTCAAGTAGTCTATTATACATAACTTTTTCAAAGACTTTTGAGAATGAAGTCAATATGGATATTGGTCTGTAATTAGAGATGCATTTTCTCTCTCCTTTTTTAAAAAGTGGTTTCATTACAGCGTATTTTAAGCGTTGAGGAAAAGTACCTGATGATAAAGATTTATTACATAGATGATTCAAGGGTGAACTGATGTAAACAGAGCTTGCTTTAAGTAATTTGGTAGAGATTTCATCATATCCATGTGAATTTTTGGGCTTAAGGGATTTAATAATGTTTTCAATTTCCTTCCTTGTTGAGAATTTGAGATTGATATTTGGAAATGAATTGTTAAAGGCACGAGACAGATAGTATATTGGATTATTATTATTATTATTATTATTATTATTATTATTATTATTATTATTATTGGAATATGTTTTCTCAGCTAATGAAAGGAAATATTCATTAAATGCACTTGCGATAGCTTGTGGATTGTTAGTGGACTTCCCTTCAATATTCAAACTTTGTACGTCTTCATTAACAGATTTCTTTCCTGATTCAACTTTCACAATATCCCAGGTGGTTTTAATTTTATTGTTTGATTTTAGAATTTGGCTGTTATAGTTATTCTGTTTGGCTTCTTTAATGACTTTTGACAAAATTTTACAGTACATTTTGTAGTGACTTTTTAGTCTTGGATCATTACTGTCCCTACTGGCCAAATATAGTTGTCTTTTGTGTTTACATGAAGTTTTTATTCCAATTGTTATCCAGGTGGATTTGTTTTTATTTTCATTTTTGACTATTTTTAAGGGAAAGCTTGAATAAAAGATCCTCAAGTATGTGTTCAGAAAGCAATTAAATTTAGAATCAATATTATTGCTGTCAAATACATTGTCCCATGATTCATTACTTAATTTTGTGACAAAATCTGCCATCGTATGCTTGTTGATTTTCCTTACTGTTTGATATTGTTGATTACTGGGCTGAAGGTCAATATTATTTATTTCTATGAGTTGAGCATCATGATCGGATAAGCCATTTATAAAGGGTCCTACAGTATAGTCTCTTAATTTTGAGTTATCAATGAATATATTATCTATCGCTGAACTAGAATTATTTTGAACTCTTGTGGGAAAGTTAACAGTACTGGAGAGATTGTAAGATGATAACAAAGAGTCTAAATTTAGTTTCCTATTACTGTCGATGAGATAGTTTATATTTATATCACCACAAATTATAAATTCAACTTTTGAACTATGCAGTACATTTAGGATGGTTTCTAATCTATTTATAAAGTGATTGAAGTTTCCAGATGGGGCTCTATATAAAGTCAGTATACAAATATTAGAAAAAGGAGAGTCTAACTTTAGAGCACATGCTTCCAGATCCTGGTCTTTGCAATAATCTTCTAAATTTATTTTAGTAAATTTTAGGTTTTCGTGTACAAAAATACTCACTCCTCCTTTCTCCAGTGTTTTCCTACAGTATCTAGCACCTAAATTATAATTTTCTAAGTGAAGATGTTCTAATTCCAGCTGTTTCATGTGATGTTCAGTAAGGCACAGTATGTGTGGAAGATTTGAATTCATGGAGCTTATTAGTTCATTTGTTTTGTTTCTCAATCCTCTTATATTCTGATGGAATATTCTTAGTACTTTATTATTCATTGAATTTAGTAGACTGCAATTACCTTTTCTGATTTCTATTGGTTCACTAACATTATTGTCTGAAAGATTAGTTTCGTTTGCAATTTCTTTTACTTGATAAACTTAGTTCCGAGTTAGTTCCGAGCAAGCCTACGAGTTAGTTCTCAAGGCAGCATTTACGAGTTACTAGCATTTGCAGTGTAGTATTTGTAATACTGCAGATAGCAGTAATTGTGGATCTGTAAATTGTGTGATTGTAAGAGCGAATGTGAAATAAAATTCGCTATACCCAATATGGCGTGAAGTTATTTGTCATGTTACCTACACAGGTGACAGTATATTGCAATTTTTAAAACTTTCGTTATTTAAGTTAGAATTTATAAACCAAGTAGGTTCGTGTCCTTTCTCTTATCGCCTTTCTTGACGGGGGCCAAACTTGTACCGCCTGTCTTTGAACATTCAGAACACCTGTTGTAGTAGTGGTTTCCAAGCAGTGTAGATGTCCCTCTGATGATGGTCCATAAGGACCGAAATATGTAAGGGTGTTAAGAATTGAAGTAGTAAAAACTTCAACAGTCACACTGGTCGGAGTTGTTTTATCTGTTGTAAAGAAGAGACCACTATTATTTGTAAACCATGCAAAGTGTCTCATGTGCTTCATGAGACAAATTTTCATAAAACAGGATTATTTAAGCATTTCAGTTCAGTAGGCTGTAAAAGCATGTAAATCACTGGTTTGGTTATACTTCTCAAGGAGATTAAAAATTTTACCTGTATTGCATTCACAGCAACAAAATTTATAATATACACAGATGCTTCCTTAGCTCTATCAGATGGTTAACTCAGTGCTGCTTATGTTAAAAAATATGTAATGGGCTTTATCATAATATCTTAAAATTATGGTTATTGCTGTTGCATTCTGGTTCATATATATAATATTAACAATCTCAGATAGAACTAATTAGACAAATACAGGGTGTCCCAGGAGGAATGCCAGACTTCGGGAGGGTGTTCCTTATGTTAAAGTATGCCGATGTAACCCCAAACACCTATGTCAAAAGTTGAACGGTTACAGAGATAATGGCCAGAGAAGTGTGAAACTTTGACAGGTGTTACACACCTGTTGATTACCAATTACATATTAAAACTGGCAGGACTATGTGGTTTTCGTAATGTTAATAATGCATGTAACATCAAACTAACTTGTGAGTGATATGAAGCCATTAAACTGAACTACAAAATAACTCGTACGCCATGTCATAGTTGTCATTAGGGTTCCAAGCACTGATGTAACATGGCTGACTGTGCATTTTGGTATGCGAGTGTATGTGGCTAGTGTGAGCCGTTATCACCACACTAAAGAACCAACATCGATAAGACTTGTCAGCTGACAGGTACAGTGCGTGGACCGGCCAGAAGACCACACTTTTCTCGGGCTATTATCTTCGTAACCGTTCAACTTTGGACATAGGTGTTTTGGGTTATATCGGCATACTTTAACATCAGGAAGACCCTCCTGAAGTCTGGCACATTCCTCCTGGGACACCCTGTATATTGTCAAGTTATGTCTTTCTTGCAATTTATTTTGTTATCCCCTACATGTTTAAACTTTCTTTATGCTTTACATGTTTTGACTTTCAAAATGTTTGGGCTCTAACCAGAAATGTAAAGAAATTTGCTGAGTTTAATATTAGTATTAATGTTATTGCCTTTAATGTCTTTTTGTAATTGGTCTTGTGCTTTTCATATGGGTATTTGGAAACAAGGAGAATATTAACATAGCAATGAAATTAATGGCTTGTATGAAGAGTTCTGTTTCCTGGGATATGATGCTGTAGTCCACCAGAAGTTAACTGACTTTTAGAGGAACTTGGCAAGTCCACCTTCAGGGATGAAGAATAAGTCAAGCAGTAAACTAGCAAAGAGAGCTGCCCTGCTTGCTCCTTATAATGGCGTGGATAGTAGGCTCTGAGGTAGATATGAAGAAATACATAAATTTGATGAGAGAACTTCTTGAAAGATTGAGTGTGGGATGTGGGTTGTTGTGGGATAGTTGTTAAGAGGTCAAATGAAATGAATTGGCTGTGGCTCATTTCCAATGATGGCCTCTGATATCACTGGTATTTGACTTTTTGAGTACATTACCAGGCAGACCGCTGATTGCACAAATTATGAGGTTTTATGTTTCTCTTTGTTGACTTGAGTATGATTTTAATTTTTGTATTGGGATTTTATTTAGGTCTGCCTGATATAGCTAGGAGAGTGCAGCTTTTCAGTCTGTGTAGTTTCGCTATTGTCTAATACTGCATTTTCGCTTGTAGTGCATTAGTATGGTTTTTCAATTTTCTTAAATATTTCGCATTTCACATATTTATTTCAATGAGAAGAGCCCGAATTATCGAATGAATAAATATGTCCTTTGCTATTCGATGGCGAGGTAAACACATGTCAGTGGAAATTAATAAACATGCAATAACAGTGAAAGTGCTGTTTCCTATCTGAGTGTTGCTATGCAGTGATGTGGTAAGCACGTGATACGATGTAGCGCGCTGAGCCTATGCTGTTCCGGAAGACAGTGTAGAGAAATTTGAAACAGTAGAGCATCCTGAACACACAGAAACTGAAGCTGACATGGCAGGTAGTGTATCCATTTCATTTGTCACCAGTGTCTGCTGCTTGTGTATTCTCATTGGTTTTACTGTCATCCATTTTCAGTTTACATGAAGGTGTCTTCTGTGTGCTGGGCCTTTTGATATCTGTTATGCGTGTTGTATATGTAGAACTTATAGGGTGTAATTCATATCTCGTGTGCCTGTATTTAATGAATATTTTTATGGTCCCAGCCGAAGTGCAGTACATAGGGATTTCATTTATTCGCCTTCCATAAATCCTGTTGCGGATGTGGAGATCGTCCTTGTTACAGTCACAGCTAAGGATTACAGTTGTCATCCAATAGCATGCACATTTGTATAAAATACTGATAAACATACACAATATAATAAATAATTTAATTTTTGTAGTAAAAGTAATGGCAAACCTTATACAATTTGTACAGTTTTATGCAAGTCTGCTAATTAAAAATTCAATAGTTGAAACATAATGTCATTAATGAGTTTGTATAACATACATTATTAATCTTTTATATAAATAAAAATATAAATGTTCGTTTGTTCAAAATCTTAAATCCCCGAAAGTTCTTCACCGATTGCTTTGAAATTTTGACACAACGTTGCATTAGAATACGCGCGTTTTTATATACCTATTATACAGGATGGGCCAGACTCAATTAGGCAGTTTTTTATTAGATGTTATTTTTATTGATAAATGTTAACAATTTAAATGGTTTCAAAAATGGAATCGCACGCATAAAAGTCATCGATTTTCAAGATGCTTGTCAACCTGGGCACCACCTAAGTCAACACAGGCTTGCAGACGCAAAGCTACATTTTCACACGCCTTTCTACACATATTCACCGGAACTTTATTGAACTCCTGAACAATCACCTCACAGATGTTTTACACTGTCAATGGGATTAGCGTGCACCTTGTCTTTGAGGTAACCCTAAAGGAAAAGTCTGGTGGGGTGATGTCGGGTGATCGGGCTGGCCACTCCACAGGCCCTCGACCGCCAATCCAGCGTTGAGGAAAAACTTGATGCAAGAACGCCCGAACAATATTGGCGAAGTGTGGTGGAGCCCCATCTTGCTGCCACCACAGTTCATCAAAGTTCTCTCTCCTCTGAAGTTCTGGGATGACACTTTCCCTCAGCAACTTTAGGTAGGTTCCCCCGTGACGCAACCTTCAAGGAAGAACGGGCCAATTAGTCCTTCGTACGTCACGCCGCCCTACATCATCACTCTCACGGACTGGAAATCGTTCTCTGGCCGGCAAAACACGCAGTTGTGTCTGTTGACCGATCCTGATGTGTGAAATTTGGCCTCATCAGTCCAGACAATAGTCCGGATGAGGTCAGGGTTCTCCTGGAACTTGGTCAGCATCAACTCGGCGAACTCAAGTCGCCTGTCGAAGTCGTCCTCGTTAAGAACATAAATAAAGCCGTGAATGGTATGGCGTCAGCTTCATGTCACTCAAAACTCTCCGCAAACTTCTCCTCGAAATGTCCAAGTAGGGCCGACAAACGGCAGGTAGACTTCGATTTCTGAGGAGATGATGCCAGTTCCGCAGCACCACGTGCTTGTGTGTCAGCAGTTCGGACAGTTCTCGGCTGCTTGGGATTCAAAGCACTGGCAGTTTCATCAAACTGCTTGTTTATTCGGACGATTGTGTCCCTGTGGACTGCGGGCGGTCTAAACTCTTCCAACATCCTGTGCTGGACTTCTGATACATTGTTAGTAACTGAGAAAAGGCGCACACATTTTACACGCTGCTCGATAGACAACCATCTACCGGCCATGACGTTTCCTCGATGCGCACTAAGTAGCTAAGTAGGCAGAGTATTGACCTTGTTCACAGCATACCGTACGATGCTGCCATCTATCGACAACAAAAGGTACTTTCCCATTATCCCGTGTGTTGTTGGATTGGTTAGTTATTAATGATCAAAAACTGCCTAATTGAATCTGGCCCATCCTGTACAGATGTCACACCTGTGACAGGTATAAACATGCTTCTTTCGAAAAACAGCGCCATCTGTTGGACGTAAAAGCAACACACGCTATACTAAATATTTTACGATTCCATTTCAGTGTTTCCGATTGCATGGTTAAATTGGATTTTCATAGATTTCAATTACTTTTCTTTTTGATTTAATTATTTCGTGTGACATTGCGTTGGAATTGAGCTGTATCGTTTACCATAGCGTCCATTTCGTGAGTATAGTTTATTTTTTCTTCTTTTATTGTTTTTCATTTCGTTTTCTTAACTGTTTTCCTTATTTTTCAGTGCAATTGGCGGTGGAATTGATCTCTGTCGATTGATCTGCGTTTCAATTGAAATATTTCGTTAGTATTTTTTATTTTCTTTTGTTTCTTCTTTGTTTTCCAGTTCGTGTTCTTTCCTTTTTTTTTTAATGTTTTGCAATTGTATATGTTTTTGTTATAACTTTCTTTCTTCTTCTTCTTCTTCTTCAGTGCAATCGATCTGCTTTATTTCATCCAAATAATGCCTCGCAGAAGATCAAACTTAGGTCGTCGTACTCGCGGAGCGGAAGCAGTGAGTAATTGCATATCAAACTGGGGAAGAAGCAGGCAAATAATGGCTAAAATACGTGCCGAGGAAGCAGCAGAGCGACGTGCAGCCAGACTTGAGGATGCACGGATGCGAGCACGGCGATCGCGTTGTACAGCTTCAGATCTACTTCATTCTCAACAGAATGCACGCGACAGGCTGAGAGTGGCTGAAAGACGTCAACGAGAAACAGCAGATCAGCGTCAAACACGACTCCGTGCTTGGCAATCACGGGATTAAAATCGCCTTGCATTCCGGTACAGCCCAGCTGAAGATTATAGTTTGAGCCGGCATGTTCTCATCGGCACTATGACTGAAGTGTGTCCTTATTGCAAGGCTCTGAAATTTAGTGGAGAAACGAAAGGAATGTGTTGCGCCGCGGGAAAAATTAAACTGCCTCAACTTCGAGAACCGCCAGAGCCATTAAAAACTTTGCTTGCCGGATATACCGCCGAATCAAAGCATTTCCTATCTAACATCAGGAAATACAACTCATGCTTCCAAATGACGTCGTTCGGCGCAGAAATCGTAACAGCTTAATTCATGGCAACTTTCAAAGTGAAAGGACAAATTTATCATAAAGCCGGCTCCATGCTTCCGTTCCCAGATGGTCAACATAAATTCCTACAAATGTATTTAATCGGCAATGGCAATGATGAATTGAATGCACGCTGCGGAATTTCTACCGGCATAAAAAGGTCCATCGTTTCCCAACTGCAAGAGCAAAAAAACAATTTAGTGCGTTTGTTCAAAACAGCAATTGACATGATGCCATCTGATACAAGTTTTTTATTCATGGTGACAAAACGCCTGCTGGACAACATGTGCGAAGATTCAATGCTCTAACTATAGACGAAGTGGCAATTGTTATAGTCGGAGATCAATTCCAACCTAGAGATATCGTTCTTCATCGGAGAAACGATCAATGACAAAAGTTGCAGAAACTCATCGATGCTACGATGCCCTGCAATATCCAATCATTTTTTGGGATGGTGCCGATGGATATCACTTCAACGTGGAGGGAAACGTAAGATATGTTAATGCAGAGCGAGCTGGCCATTTGCTTTTAGATAATTGTGAATAATTTTCAGAAGAGTTGTTATATTTGCTTATGCTGTTAATTTGAATGCTGTGAACCAGTGTTCAGGTATTGTAGAACCATAATTATTTCAGTGTTATTAGTGTAGCAGACTTTGTACTGTTCGTTTCATGTTGGTAACAAAGATACCTGTCTGTGTGAGCGGCTGCATTTTCAGTAAAATATTTATTTTTATTATGAAATATTCTAGATGATTGTGTATTGTGTAATCCGTTGTCTCCTTGGATGAATTTGTGTAATTGGTTTTCAGTATAAAAATAGGAAAGACAGAGAAAATCTATGAAAGATAGAATTAATATTTTGAAACTGAAAAATATCAGAAACTTGTGTAGGGGTGTGAGAGGATTCAGGAAGGCTTAGCATCCTACGACCCGGGATAGCGCTAGCACTCTGACTTCAGAAGTCGCTCGGAGCATTGGTTTCTAGAAATCGTGATGTAGGAAGGAGACGACGCTAGCACTCCGACTTCAGGAGTCGCTCGGAGCAGTCAACCCTAGAAAACGTGAAGTAGGAAGGAGACGCTCGAAGCAGTCGACTCCAGAAATCGTGAGGTAGGAAGGAGACGCCGCTAGCACTCCGAATTTAGGAGTCACTCGGAGCAGTGGACTCTAGAAATCGTGAGGTAAGAAAGAGACGCTGCTAGCACTCTAATTTCAAGAGTCGCTCGGAGCAGCCGACTCTAGAAATCGTGAGGTAGGGAGGAGAAGCCGCTAACACTCCAACTTCAGGAGTCGCTCGGAGCAGTCAACCCTAGAAAACGTGAAGTAGGAAGGAGACGCTGCTAACGCTCCAACTTCAGGAGTCGCTCGGAGCAGTCGACTCTAGAAATTGTGAGGTAGGAAGGAGACACCGTTAGCAATGTGACTTCAGGAGTCGCTCGGAGCAGTCAACCCTAGAAAACGTGAAGTAGGAAGGAGACGCTGCTAACACTCCGACTTCAGGAGTCGCTCGGAGCAGTCAACCCTAGAAATCGTGAGGTAGGAAGGAGACGCCGCTAGCAGTCTGACTTCAGGAGTCATTCGGAGTAGTCGACTCTAGAAATTGTGAAGTATTGTAGATACGCGATGGAGTCAGATGTCTTCATTTTCACCTATTTTCTAGGCGTGAGTACTTGCTAGTTTTTGGTCCATTGATAATTTGTTAATACATAATTTCAGGTTCACTGATTTGGATATGAATTTTGGTTTGTTAATATATTGTTAGGATAAAGTATGGTCAGTGATATTAGTGGACAAACTTAGGCTTGAGAATTGTTGAAGTGTATATTCCGATCTTTAATTTGAATATATAGATTTTCGTTTATGGACTGATTGTTACGATATAAACATTTGGTTTAGTAATCACGTGGTAGGATATGTTAGATTCATGAAATGTTTGCTTGAATATATAAAGGATTCTTCTTTGCAAAATGTATGAAGTTGATTTTGTTACGATAGATGAATATGTTTACAAATTTGCTTTTGAAGGGATATTTAGGGGATTTCAGGCACCATCTTATAAGATATTCACTAATGAGAACTCCAATGGGACTTGTGTTACACAAGGAAAAATTTGCTAGGCATGATGGGGAATTCTCTTCACTCAAATTCCTAAAATTGGCAAAATCATACTGGATGATAACCTGTCATGACAAAGGAAGTCTTGTTGTTCACCTGATCTGTCAACATTTTCTATACACTACACAACTGAAGCCGGATGCCTCAGGAACGCGCTACATCTAAAGGTAATCTCAACTGTGGTTCACATAACATATTTCAACTTACAAGACTTTGTTAAATAGAATCATACCCATTAATAACCCGGGGCACAACAAACTACAGTGCTACTTACAAGAGTTTGATGAATTATTTTGTCTATTTAGGGTCTGCAATGAATAATTTATAGTGACTGGTTTTTGTTGGTATTGGTCAAATGTAAACCCTATTTTACAAGAAACTGGAAACTTTGTACTTCGCCGATTTTATTGGAAACAACCAAGTTTAAGACGCTCTTTTCCATAACGAGATTATGGGCATCTTCACGACCTACTTACAAGTACTGTTTGAAAACTTTATCTGTATGTTGAATATTTAATGAAAGATGATTGAAGACACTGCCTGGCACTTTGCAATGTGAAGTGATCTATTTGTCATTCTGCTGAAGCAACTGCTGTACACAGCTGTACATTTCAAGCTTTCAAATAATCAAACGAAAATATTTAATAGTTAAAAATTTTTATTTCTACCTCAAGAAAACACAAGATACTTCCCTACAAGTATCAACTAATTAATACGGCATTGGGAAATGATCACTATTTATTCTAAAACCATACATAACCTATAGTCACAATCTGTGGGTATAACAGACTGCTTCTTACAGTTAAATCAGGCTGGTCTGCTTACTGTTACCTTGCATTTCAGACGGGTAAATACTCAGTGACTTTGATCATGTAAGTGATGTTTATTGAAAAGACTACAATTAATGGTATTCTAGATTATATATGATCATTTGACTGATGATGTTACATTGTAACTAAGAGCCATACATGGTGTAACTGAAATGTGTGAACAAACTCTGGGTACAAGTTACACATACCAAAGCAGGAACAAAATGCCCATGTGAATATGTGTACAGAAACATTTAATTTGTGACTTACAGCTGCAAGAAAACTGTGTAGACATCAACAGCAGTTCAGCATTGATGTGTGGACAGGGATCATTGGCAAATGTTTGGAAGGCCTGTATGTTTTGCTACCTTGGGTTTTGGATGACTATTACAGAGATTTCCTATTAAGTCATCTACCAAAGCCACTGGGAAATGTGGCAGTGGCAGTCAGAGTAAGAATGTGATTGTATCCATGGTGCATGAGATGTTCTCAATAAGGCGGCCTCTCATGAAGAGGTACAGAAGTACCCACTGCATAGCCTCCATGCTGCATGAGATGTTCTCAATAAGATGGCCTCTCATGATCGATGGAGAGGCCCAGGAGTACCCACTGCATAGCCTCCATTCTGCACGAAGTGTTCTCAATAAGGCGGCCTCTCATGATCGATGGAGAGGCCCAGGAGTACCCACTGCATAGCCTCCATTCTGCACGAAGTGTTCTCAATAAGGCGGCTTCTCATGACCGATGGAGAGGCCCAGGAGTACCCACTGCATAGCCTCCATGCTGCACGAGATGATCTCAATAAGACGGCCTCTCATGACTAATGGAGATGCACTGGAGTACCCACTGCATAGCCTCCATGCTGCACGAGATGATCTCAATAAGGCGGCCTCTCATGACCAATGGAGATGCACTGGAGTACCCACTGCATGGCCTCCATGCTGCACGAGATGTTCTCAATAAGGCGGCTTCTCATGACCGATGGAGATGCACTGGAGTACCCACTGCATAGCCCCAATGCTGCACAAGATGTTGTCAATAAGGCGGCTTCTCATGACCGATGGAGTGGCAGAGGAGTACCCACTGCATAGCCTCCATGCTCACCAGATTTGAATCCTCTGACTTTTACCCGTTTGTGCATGTTGCTCCTGTTGACAGTGAAGAGGCACCTCACCATCACATTCTGGATGTCTGTCAGAACACATGCAACTTACTCTGGCATCTTTGAATAAATGCAGCAGTCAATAAAAAATTATGTCAAGGTGTGTGCTGAATTTCGTGGACATTTTGAGCACTTATTATAAATGTGGGGTAAGCAATTATGTAGTTGGTTGAGGCACTATTCCTAAAACCGGAAGGCCATGGGTTCGATTCCCGATGAGGTCACTGGATTTTTCAGTTGACCTAATCCTTCTGGCTGCACTATGGAATTGGGGTTGACTCACCCTCTAAAAAAATGAGTGCCAGGATTCTTCCTGGGATTAAAGGCGGCCAGCACATAATGTTGACAATCCCATCGGCAGCTGTAAGCAAACTGTCTCTAGAAAATGTGGGAGGCTTGATGTCTCAGAAACCTGTGGGCCTCCACGGCCTATTACAGGGATAGCTTGACATTCTTACCTTTTTATTATAAATGCACTCTTTCAGCTGCAAGTCATAAATTGTTTTCAGACATGTTGGTATGGCCATTTCTTCCTCTTTTGGCACATGGAACTTGTATCCTAAGTTTCTCAACTTCTTTCAGCTACAGCTTGCATAACAGGTTTAACTAACTTCTTGGAGCTGAGCCCTTCTCGAGAAACCACTGGTTATGCAGTTACTCAAGCACTTTCCAGCATTATATGGAACCTGAAGGTTCATTACCGTGTTCAAAAGAGCCCTCCACTGGTCCCTATCCTGAGCCAGATCATTCCAGTCCATACCACCCCATCCTATTTCTCTAAGGTCCACTTTTATTATCATCAACCCACCAATGTCCTTGTCTTCCTAGTGGTCTCTTTCCTTCTGGCTCTCCCACTAATATCCTAAATATGTTTCTATTCTCAATTCATGCTACATGCCCTTCCCATCTCACTCTCCTTGACATGATCATTCTAATTATACTTGGCCAAGAGTGTAAGTTATGAAGTTTTGACTTACATAGCCCCACACTGGGAATCACTTTTAACAGCTTTTAACTTGCTTAGCCACTCTCATTGGGCGACCACTTGTGATATAGAACTTTAGTTGTTACTATTATGTTGATCACACGATCGTTTGTTTTACTTCCTCTTTTTAATTTAGCTTTTGTGATGGGCGCCTTTTTTTCCTTCTTCTTCTTCTTCTTCTTCAGTGGAAAGCCTTCGACTATTCTGGAGGTCTATCACAAGCCTTGTTTGAGCAGATGGAAGAACAAGTACTTAATCACACAAAATCACTTCCATATCTATTAAAAAAAGGTAAAATATAAAGCTAACCCAGTACGAGGCCATGAAGGCCCATAGGGTTGTGAGACATTGAGGTTCTCACATTTTCTAGACAATCGGCTCAAAGATGGCGGTAAGCTTGTAAGTCTTACGCGCTGGCCGCACTTCACCCCCCGGGAAAATTCCTGGTACTCATTTCTGTTAGAGGCTCACTCGAACCCAGGGCCACAATGCGGCTGGAAGGATTAGTTACTTAAAAATCCAATGACCTCATCAGAACTTAAACCAGCGATCTTCCGGCTTGTATGAGGGTCGTACTGAAAGTCATGAGCAACAATTTTTCGTAAAGTAACATGCTTTATTGTTGATAAACCAAATACACCACCTCAATCTCAGACCTTTCATTACTTTTCCACATAATCGCCACTTCTTTGTACAAATTTCTCCCAGCGTTCTGGGAGTTTGAAAATTCTCCTTCTGTAAAATTCCGTTCCAGCCATCCAAAGATACTGGCGCACTGCTTTCTGAATTGCTCCCTTGTCTCAAAACGTCCGAGTCCCTATGGACATGCGACCATATTTTACTGTGTATCTCTGATTTCAGACTTCCCTTTTCGTTGCCTCCTACAACTCGCAGGGTCACAGTGGAGGTATTCGACCCTGCCTCCACATGGGTAACTTTTTCATTGAAACCCCTTACATAGGCTTCTCACGGACGACACAGAATGCAGCCTATATTGTTGGATGTGTTTACCAACCGATTTCCTAGCAATGGTCGCTGAACGGACATCACTGTTGCTTGACGTCACACCTTAGCGGGGAGGGTTGTTTACCGAACGTTGCGTAGTGATGGGATGACTAGGGATGTGATGTCACTCGCAGAAACTCAGAGGTCACCTGACCCCTACTTCCTGTTGCGATATCCAAGCGTTCCACGGAGTTTTTGCGTAGCAACGCTCCCAGCAACTCTCCCGTTGCGCGCGTGCCCCAAGGCCTCTGTGGCTCAACAGTTCATGCATACAGCAAATATTGCTCCCTCCTTAAGGCTGTTCGTCCCGAATAGCCTAACGGTGAATCCCCGTTCCTTTTCTTTCCGTTGTTTCCGCGAATTCCTGCTAGCAAAGTCTGCATTCGGTCTTGCTATTCTTCGCATGTCTTTTGCGGTGTTCATTCTACCACATCCGCCCCCTCCTTCAAGGGTCCTCGTGCCAAGCAGCTCCATGGTAGAGCGCAATATATTTACTCTACACCTCCTTTCTCACTGGGAGTCGCGCTCTTTAATCAGTGTTGGACCAATATTTTTGACACGTATTATACAATTTTAGTTAAGCGTAAAGTTAACGCGACACGCGTCGACCTCCGTTTCGAATAAAAGATCTGACTTCTTTGTCCCTTTCCTCGGAAGAGGAACGAGGACCTGTCTCCTACTTGGTTGGTTAGGAAGCGACTTTTTGCTCTGCAGAGTCACGTGATGCAACTTATGATAGTTCCATGATTTAACTCACAGCCTGCAATGGCCCGATTGGCTACCAATCCACGGTGAATACCCAGGTGACAAACTTCAGCTAATTACAGCATAAATGTAGCCGCTTTACAGCATCCATTCCTTTTAAAATATTCCAAAGCATCCCAAAAGAAATTCTCCAGATCTTATAATTTCTCGAAATGTTACGCAACTCTCTACATAGCGTCTACCTCATGAGTCGATTTCGTCAAATTGCATGACACCCACTTGGATAATGTGTAATTGTAATGAAGGAGTTATTATTCAAAAGCGATCAAATTAAAATTCAGTAAAACCTGTCTTAAACGGAATCTCAAGGGATCAGAAAAAATTTCCGCTGAAGCCAGGTTTCAGTTTAGTCAAGATATACTATAATAACTAAACCTGGACATAAACGTATTTGAGACAAAACAAAACAACGTGCTCATTAATTTTATCACAATATAATCATTGAACACATGCAAACATTACACTGAACGGGAAAAAACTGCACTACTCACTTTTTATAATTTTACCAGAACTCCGGCAGAGCTTTTCGCACGCAGTTTACTCTCTTGGCTGCCTGACTTTCCACAAACACTTCAGCTTGAGAAATTAGAGTAAGCATGTCTGAATCATTCCATTGCATGGCAAACTCCTGCAGTACCTATAAACTGTTGGCAGCATCCTGATAAGTCTTCACTCTACACTTTTCTTCTTCTGTCACAATGTCATTTTCCTCCTCCTCTCTTCCTTTCCGATATTCTCTAAAATTCTCAACCAATACATCCATATCCATTGTGTCTGGTTCTGTTTGCACATCTTTGTCTATGTTGATGTAGTCCTCAGCATTGCAGTTACTGAATGCAGCTTCATTCGTGCAATGTTGTAAGTCCTTCTGGTCATTCTCATTTTCTACACTAGGAGTAACTTCTACCGTAGAAAATCCTGCATTTTCGAAACTCTTCGTCACAGTCTCAGGTAACAACTTCTTTACTGCTTGACTTATCCAAGTAACCGCATCTAGAACCGAGGCTGTTCTTGCAAGTTCAGAGGCGGACGATGTAGAATCTATATTGACGAGCAAAGATTGCATTGATAATTTACGATAGTGGACCTTAACATTCCGAATGATGCCCTGATCCATTGGTTGAGAAACACTAGTGGTGTTTGGAGGGAACCAAGCAAGTGGCAAGTTGGAAAGTTCGATATTGGGGTGGCATGTTGCGTTTTCCAAGAACAACAAAACATGCCGGTTTTGCATTTTCATTCTACCATTGAAGGCCGTTAACCATTCCTCCATGATCTGTGACATCATCCGTGCCCTTCTGTTGGTTCTCAACTCAACGGGAAATTTCTGTATGTCCATGTTTCGCAAGCATCGTGGCTTTGCTGCCTTGCCAATCACTAAGGTTTTCTCCATTTCACCTGACATAAAACCACATAGAGAAACGGTCAATCTTTCTTTGCACAGTTTTCCTCCAAAACATTTTTCACCTTTCAGATATAGCGATTTATTCGGAAGCGCGCGGAAGAACAGTCCAGTCTCATCACCGTTCGCTATGTTTTCAGGTTCATATCCCACAATTATAGATGTCAATTTAGCTTCCCCTTCCTCAATGGTCTCACTATTTACATCACTTGATTCACCACAAAGTTCATTAAAAACTATCCGATGTCTTTTGCGAAAACTCTCCAACCATCCGTTAGATGCTTTGAATTCAGGCTTCCCCAGTTTGTCAGCGAATTTTTAGCATATTCCTGTACCATAGGACCTGACAACCAGTGATTTTTTGCCCTCACACTGATAAACCACTCCCACACTATTTCATTAACGTTTTTGTTTGCAGTTTTCTTAAGTTCTCGTTTTATTTTTCCATTAGCACAAGTTTCCCACCACTTCAAAATTTCCGTTTTCTTCTTTAGAAGCTCATACACTTGAGTTTTACCGACGTTAAACATCTTCATGATCTGCTTAACAGACAATTTATCTCACTCACTCACATGAATCACTTTTAATCTTGTGTTAAGATCAAGCACAACTGTTGTCTTTGTAGCCATGATGACAACTGCTAGACTAAAGTAAAACTGTAGTCCTAGAGCCCTTACTGAATACAATTTCTAGAAGGGGAAAACAGTTCTGCTGAATCTCAGTGCAGGTAGTGCAGTACCATTAGAAGCTTATTTTAAAGAGTTATGGAATACAAAATTCTGTAGAATGTATAGAATGCCTAAAATTATTCTAAACGATGCATTCCGGAAGACTGGACATTTTCCGTATAAAGGCTTATTTTGATTTCTGTTGCCCGCATTAGACAATTTCTGTTTAATCCTGGTTATTTAACATATTTTCAGCCCCAAATTCAAGGGACCTGAAAATATTTCCGTTTAAGACAGATTTCCGTTTAATAAAGGGACCGTTTAAGACAGGTTTTACTGTATATACAAAGGGTACTTAAACTGCATATAAAATAACTGTCATAGTGGGGAGGGCGCCCTCAACTCCTCACTGGGACTAATTCTCTGATATAATCAAAGCCAATGACCCTTAACTTCTTGTTCATTTTGCATCCCAGTGGTTTTCTTCTTCCGTTATAAAATTATCCAACCACAATACAAAAAGCTCTTCTTCATCCAAGACCATTTTATTATTACACTCATTATTAATGTAAGTACCGCTCGTAAGAACATAGAAAACACAATTTTTGTATGTATGTATATCCCAAAACTCATGGTGGTGTTTTAAAATAGTTTAACGCATACAACTACGCAACGGCACAATAAACATCTCGTGTAAGGGCACTCAACAATAGGGCGAATATTTACAGCTCGTTTCTATGCAAAGGTGAGCGCAACAATGGATAGCGAGATAGCTATCACGTGACTGCCTTGCAGGCTTAAAAAGGATGGCCAAGTGGAAACCTGACGGAGAAAATGAAATGTTGAACGGAAGACCGACCAAGAAGTGGCGACAGGTCTGGAAGTCATTCGCAACAAGACAGACACCAACCAGATGAGACTGGAGCCCGAAACGGAACATCGAGAGAAGATGGTCATGAGAAATGATCGAAAAGAGAATGCCCTACCAAGTAACGACGGAAGCACGTCTGGAATGAGAGGAGCCAACCTCAGCGGACATGATGTCCTGCCGCGAAGTGACAGAGAAGACTGAGCCCGATCCAGGAATGATGCAGTCCGTAGTGGAGCTTCAAGAAGTCCAAAGGGAGAAGCCGCAGTGATACCGGTCGCAGGGCTGGGGAAGAGGCTTACGGACAAGAATCTGGCCGCGGAACGCTTCCAGAAGCCGAAGGAAAGGACCCGGGGATACTGTGTATCTCGGAAGAGAATGGCCGTTGCCGGCAGGATTACCCGCTGTGCAGGAGTGGCATCGCTCAGGAGAGGCATCGTTAGAAAGGATTACACCAAGGCTGAGGTTAAGCGAGCAACCCAGAGAGTGGGGCCGCTCAGGAAGTATTTATTGACGCACCATGAAGGAAAAAGGGCAACAAAGGATCTAGGCGGCAAGAGGCCGCTGTACTTGAAAAAGAAGAGAGCAACCGTGATCGGCATCGGAGAGTGAACCTTAAAGCAACTATCAGCTCTGGGAAGAAGACCCTAGAGCTGGAATTCGTGAAGCAAGCAAACAGGATGTTCAGCGGTTTTCAGAAAATGAGGGAATGAACCTTCTGGAGAGGTCGCCCCCTTCCGAAGCGGAAAAGGGGCTTGCACACGGTGTAAGGGCCGCAGATGTGGGTGCACCGGCCACTCCAGGAGTTATGGCCCGCACTGTAGAGAGAGGCAGACAGAGAGAGAAAGCCTTTCAATGAGGGTGATACATCTAGATCTACTGGAACCTAAGCAGTGAACCGCTCGAGACGAGCTGGCCTTATGGAGGGAGCGGTGGTAGCAGTTGGAGAATAGTCGCCGGAGGAGTAGATCAGCACAGATATCGCAAGCACAGCACTCGGAAAAGGAGTGGTGATGCATAGATAGGCCATTCGGGATGAATAGCTTTAAGGAGGAAGCAATGTAGCGTGTATAGCTAACCTTGCTTCGAGCACAATAAACAAACGACTAGTGTGCAAGGGCATGTTGTCACTGTGCTTTCCTGAGTGCCCACCAGATGTTTGTACCATAAGCAAATTCCAGTGTTACCAACTTGCACATCGTGTGAGTTATGCGTGGTGACCCATTTTCATTTGACTGTCCCTTATAAAGTAAAAGTGTGTATAGTATGTCAAAGACTGCATGTAATGAAAATGTTGTCTTGTTTGCTTCGCTTAACAGCAGAGCGGCAGCTGAGCAGAGATGTATGAATGGTAAGTTGCAAAGGATATGGAAGGCTGTTACCAGACTGTTACTGGTGGTCATGACAGATGCAAAGAGTAAACCAAAACATGAAAATGACACTAAGCAATGCTCCACGCTTATATTCAAGAGGAGACTGGTTCAAATCTGAGCTAGGATGTTTCACAGGCTTTCTCTCAATCTGTCCAAGCAAATGTTACGGTAGTACATATATCAGGCCATGATAACTTGCTTCTAAATTCTTTCTAATTCACCATTCCACCATTCAATGCTGTACAGTCAGAGTACTGAAACAAAAAGAGATAATGGCACACAAGTTTTAAGTGAAAAAATCTGAAGTAACAAATTCTGCAACCAAAAAATTCTTACACAAGCATTAGATACTGGTAAAGGCAAGATGGGCCAGGATAGCTCAGTCAGTGCAGTGATAGTCTTTCAGCTGGACAGATGTGGTACAATTCCTGGCAGGGGCAAGATATTTTCTCTACTCCCCGGCCACCAGACTGGCTCTAGGGCCCACCCAGCCTACTATTCAAGGGGTACTGAAGGCTCTTTCTCCAGGAGTAAAGTGGCCAGGGCATGAAGCTGACTAATCATCTCCATCTACTGCCAAGGTCAAAAAACTGTGGAGCTATACCTCCACTCCCCCATATGTCTCCAAGGCATGCTGCTTCATTAAGCCCAGTGGCAACTTTGCCCCATCTTTGAACACAAGAAGAACATTATTAGGCTGACACTTCTATGATGACTAGTTCAGTGATCTAAAAGAACGGACTCTTGAATCTGGTTGAACATAACCGAGTTTGGGATCCAGTTCCTGTCAAGCATCTACACTGGAAGCATCACTTTCATTAGGCTTCCTTGAATTTGCTTTAATATTTTACTCAGTTACAGCTGAAAACAGCATTGAGAATACAACTTGCAAATGTAACCCCTTGACATGGTTTACATGTACTGTATTCTTTGGCAACATTACTCAGCAAGAAATTAAACATTCATGTAATAAATAATAACAACACCATAACTAAGGAGAATAATCATCCCATTAATATTGTGATAATGAAGACAAATCAACCCATGGTTTTATAAGATATCTTGCTTAGACTAATCTCCTGAACATGCTAGCGAAGTTTGTCAGTTCAACTGTGCTACGCGATGTACATGTTACTTGTGTGTATTCTTTGGTTTCTCTATTTAAAAATAAATACATTCAAAAAGTTGTTTTAAAAAATTTTGTTAGGTAGGTTTATAACCTGCACGCCATTGTTGAGAGAAATAAAAATAAATAAAATGCTCAGGGCCTTCCCCACTCCCAGGTTCTTCGAGAGACTTGATGACGTCTGGACCATTATCGAATGATGCAGTGCGGAGGAGGTTGAGGCTTCATGAAAGAGAAATGGCCCACAGACATAACGGCCTTCCCCACTCCCAGGTTCTTCTAGAGACTTGATGACGTCTGGACCACCGACGACTGATGCAGTGCAGTGGGTGTTGGGGCTAAATGAAACAGAAACTGCTCACAGCCATAACAGACTTCCCCACACCCAGATCCGTCTGGAGTCCTGATGAATTCTGGACCACCATTGAGTGGTGCAGTGCGGTGCGAGCTGGGGCTGCATGAAGCATAAACTGTTAATAGCCATAACAGCCATCCCCACTCACAATTTTTTCTAGAGACTTGATTATATCTGGACCATCATCGAGTGACGCAGTGCAGTGGGTGTTGGGGCTTGATGAAACAGAACCTGCTCACAGCCATAACCACCTTAACCACTCCCAGTTTCTTCTGGAGACTTGACGTCTGGACCACCATCGAGTGATGCAGTGCAGTGGGATTGTGGGTTAATGAAACAGAAACTGCTAACAGCCGTAAATGCCTTCCCCAATCCCAGGCTCTTGTAGAGACTTGATGACGTCTGTACAATCATCGAGTGATGCAGTGCAGTGGGTGTTGTGGCTTCATGATACAGAAACTGCTCACAGCCATATAACCGCCCTCAACACTCCAAGTTTTTTCTAGAGACTTGATGACGTCTGTACAATCATCGAGTGATGCAGTGCGGTGGGTGTTGGGGTTTAAAGAAACAGAAACTGTTCACAGCCATAACTGCCTTCCACACTACCAGTTTCTTCTTGAGACTTGAAGACGTCTGGACAACACTCGAGTGATACAGTGCAGTGGGTGTTGGGGCTTAATGAAACAGAAACTGCTCACAGCCATAACTGCCTTCCCCCACTCCAAGTTTAAACTAGAGACTTGATGACGTCTGGACCATCATCCAGTGATGCAGTGCAGTGGGTGTTGGGGAATAATGAAACAGAAACTGCTCACAGCCATAACAGCCACCACTCCAATTTCATCTAGAGACTTGATATCGTGTCGACCACCTTCGAGTGATGCAGTGCAGTGGGTGATGAGGCTTAATGAAACAGAAACTGCTCACAGCCATAATTGCCTTCACCACTCCCAGTTTCATCTAGAGACTTGATGAAGTCTCGACCACCATCAAGTGATGCAGTGCAGTGGGTGTTGGGGCTTAATGAAACAGAAACTGCTCACAGCCATAACCATCATCCCCACTCCTAGTTTCTTCTAGAGACTTGCCGTCTGGACCACCATTGAGTGATGCAGTGCGGTGGGTGTAGGGGGTTCATGAAACAGACACTGCTCACAGCCATACCCGCCATCCCCAATCCCAAATTCTTTTAAGACTTGATGATGTCTGGTCAAATATCGAGTGATGCAGTGCAGAGGGTGTTGGGGCTTAATGGGACAGAAACTGCTCACAGCCATAATCGGCACCCCACTCCGTTTCATCTAGAGAAATGATGACGTTGGGACCACCATGCAGTGATGCAGAGCAGTGGGTGTTGGAGCTTAATGAAAGAGAAAATTCTCACAGCCATAACCGACTTCCCCACTCCCAGGTTCTTCTGAAGTCCTGATGATGTCTGGACCACCATTGAGTGGTGCATTCGGTGGGTTTTGAGGCTGCATGAAACAGAAAATGCTCTCAGCCATAACCGCATCCCCACTCTCAAAATCTTCTAGAGTCTTTATGACATCTGGACCATCATTGAGTGATGCTATGCAGTGGGTGTTGGGGCTTAATGAAACAGAAACCCCTAACAGCCCCAATCACCTTCCCCAATACAAGTTTCTTTTAGAGACTTGATGCCTGGACCACCATCAAGTGATGCAGTGCGGTCGGTGATGGGGTTTCATGAAACAGAAATTGCTCACAGCCATAACCGCCTTCCTCACTCTCAAATTTTTCTAGAGACTTGATGACATCTAGACCATCATCGAGTGATGCAATGAATGGGGTGTTGGGGCTTAATGAAACAGAAACTTCTCACAGCCATTAAAGCCTTCCCCACACCCAGTTTCATCTAGAGACTTGATGACATCAGGACCAATATCGAGTGATGCAGTGCACTGGGTGTTGTGGCTTAATGAAACAGAAACTGCTGACAGACATAACCGCCTACCCCATTCTGAGTTTCTGATGGAGTCCTGATGATGTCTGGAACACAAGCGAGTGGATCAGTGGGGTGGGTTTTGTGGATTAATTAAACAGAATCTGCTCACAGCCATAATTGCGTTCCCCAATCCCAGTCCTTCTAGAGACTTGATGATGTCTGGACCACAATCCAGTGCTGCAGTGCAGTGGGTGTTAGGGCTTAATGAAACAGAAACTGTTAGCCTAAACTTACTTCCACAATACCAGGTTCTTCTTGAGACTTGATGTCTGGACCAACATCCAGTGATGCAATGCGGTGGGTGTGAGGGCTTAATGAAAAGGAAACCGCTCACAGCCATAAAAGCTTTCCCCACCCCAATTTCCTTCTAGAAACCTACTGACATCTGTAAAAACATCGAGTGATGCAGTGGAATGGGTTTTGGAGCTTAATGAAACAGAAACTGCTCACAGCCATAACCACCTTCCCTACACACAGTTTCTTTTAGAGACTAGATGACACTCAGACCAATTTAGAGTCATGCAGTGCAGTGGATGTTAGGCTTAATGAAACAGAAACTGCTCACAGTAATAAGAGCCTTCCCTACTCCCTACTCTACAGCCTTGAAGACGTCTGGACCACCATCGAGTAATGCAGTGCAGTGGGTATTGGTTTTTAATGAAAAGGAAACTGCTCACAACCATAAACATCCACCCCACAGAAAGTTTCTTCTAGAGACTTGACAACGCCTGGACAAACATCGAATGATGCAGTGCAGTGTGTGTTGGGGCTTAATGAAACAGAAACTGCTCACTGCTGTAACTGCCGTCCTGACTCCTAGATTCTTCTGGAGTCCTGATGACGTCTGGACCACCGTCAAGTTTTGCAGTTACGTGGGTGCTGGGGCTGCATGAAACAGAACCTGCTAATAGCCATAGGAGCCTTCACCACTCCCAAATTCTTGTAGAGACTTGATGTGTCTGGACCACCATCGAGTGATGCGGTGCAGTGTGGGTTGCGGCTTACATAAATGGAAACTGCTCACAGCCATAACCAGCTTCAACACTCCCAGTTCTTTCTGGACACATGATGACGTCTGGACCACGATTGAGTGATGAAGTGTGGTGGGTGTAGGGGCTTCATGAAAGAGAAAGTGCTCGTATCCAAAACTGCCTTCCCAACACTTAAATTCTTCTAGAGACTTGATGACATCCGGACCATCATCAAGTGATGCAATGCAGTGTGTGTTGGGGCTTAATTAAAGAGAAACTGCTCACAGCTATAACTGCCTTCAACACTCCCAGGTTCTTCTAGAGACTTGATAACGTATGGACCACAATTGAGTAATGCAGTGTAGTGACTGTTGGGGCTTAATGGAACAGAGACTTCTCAGAGCTCTAATCGCCTTCCCCACTCCCAGTAATATCTAGAGACTTGATGACGTCTGGACCACCATAGAATGATGTAGTTCATTGTGTGTTGTGGCTTAATGAAACAGAAAATTCTCACAGCCATAACTGATTTTGCCACTCCCAATTTCATCTTGAGACTTGATATCGTCTGGACCACCATTGAATGCTGCAGTGCAGTGGATGTTGGGGCTTAATGAAACAGACACTGATCAGAGACATAATCGCCTTCAGCACTCCCATTTTCATCTAGAGACTTGATGACTTGTGGACCACCACTGAGTGATGCAGTGCAATTGGTGTTGGGGCTTCATGAAACAGAAAATACTGACATAATCGCCTTCCCCACTCCCAGTTCCTTCTAGAGAATTGATGAAGTCTGGACCATCATCCAGTGATGCAGTGCAGTGGGTGTTGATGCTTAATGAAACAGAAACTGCTCACACCAATAAACACCTGCCCCACTACTAGTATATTCTTGAGACTTGATGTCTGCACCACCATTGAGTGATGCAGTTCGGTAGGTGTTGGGGCTTCATTAAGCAGATACTACTCAGAGCAATAACGGCTTTCCCCACTCCCAATTTCTTCTAAAGATTTGATGACATGTAGAAAACATCGAGTGATGCAGTGCGGTGTGTTTTGGAGCTTCATGAAAAAGAACCTGCTCATTGCCATAACCACATTATCACTCTCAGTTGCTTCTAGAGACTTGACATGGCAGTGATGCAGTGCAATGGGTTTTCGGGCTTAATGAAACAGAAACTGGTCACAGATATAAACCCCTTCCCCACTCCTAGTTTCTTCTAGAGAATTGACGTCTGGACCACCATGCAGTGACGCAGTGCAATGGGTGACTGAGCTTAATGAAACTGAAACTGCTCACACATATATCAGATTTCCCCTCTCACAGTTTATTCTGGAGTCCTGATGACGTCTGGACCACCATCGAGTGGTGCATGTGGTGGGTGTTTTTGTCTGCATGAAACAGAAACTGCTCATAGCCAAAACCGCTTTTGACACACTTAAATACTTCTAGAGACTTGATGACGTCTGGGCCACCATCGAGTGATGCAGTGCAGTGGGTTTTGGGGCTTAATGAAACAGAATTTTCTAACAGTCTTAACCGCCTTCCACACTCACAGTTTAATCTAGTGACTTGATGCCTGGATCAAAATCAAATTATGCAGTGCAGTGGATGTAGGTGCTTCATGAAACAGAAACTGCTCACAGCCTAATCCGCCTTCCCCACTCCCAGTTTCTTCTAAAGACTTGATGACATCTGGACCAATATCGAGTGATGCAGTGCGGTGGTTGTTGGGGCTTCATGAAACAGAAAATTCTCACAGCCATAACTGCCTTCCCAACACACAGTTTCTTCTAGAGACATGACGTCGGAACCACCATGCATTGATGCAGTGTTGTGGCTGTTGGGGCTTCATGAAAGGGAAACTGCTCATAGCCATAACCGCCTTCCTCACTCTCAAATTGTTCTAGAGACTTGATGACGTCTGGACCATAATCGAGTGATGCAATGCATTGGGTGTTGGTGCTTAATGAAACAGAAGCTGCTCACAGCCATAGAATCTTCCCCACATCTAGTTTCATCTAGAGACATGATGACGTCTGGACCAATATCTAGTGATGCAGTGCAGTGGGTGTTAAGGCTCAGTGAAACAGAAACTGGTCACAGTCATAACCACCTTCCACACACTGACATTCTTCTAGAGATTTGACGTCTGGACCACAATCCAGTGATGCAGTGCAGTGGGGGTTGGGGCTTCATGAAAGAGACACTGCTGACAGACGTAACCGCCTACCCCACTCCCAGGTCTTCTGGAGGCCTGATGACGTCTGGAACACAATCGAGTGGTTCAGTGAGGTGGGTGTTGTAGATTAATTAAACAGATTCTGCTCACAGCTATAACTGGATTCCCCAATCCTAGTTTCATCTAGAGACTTTATGACGCCTGGACCAAAATTGAGTGATGCAGTACAGTGTGTTAGGCTTAATGAAACAGAAAATGCTCACAGCCATAAGAGCTTACCCTACTCCCAGTTTCATCTACAGTCTTGAAGACGTCTGGACCACCATCGAGTAATGCAGTGCAGTGGGTGTTGGATTTTAATGAAAAAGAAACTGCTCACAGCCATAAATATCTATCCCACTCCAAGTTTCTTCTAGAGACTTGATGATGTCTGGACCAACATCGAGTGATGCAGTGCAGTGTGTGTTGAGGCTTAATAAAAAAAAAATTGCTGACAGCCTTGACCGCCGTTCCGGCTCCCAGATCCATCTGGAGTCCTGATGACGTCTGGACCACCATCAAGTGGAACAGTTAAGTTGGTCCTGGGGCTGCATGAAACAGAAAATGCTAATACCCATAGCCGCCTTCACCACTCCCAATTTGTTCTAGATACTTGATGATGTCTGGACCACCATCGAGTGTTGCAGTGCTGTGTGTTGCGTCGTAATGAATGAGAAACTGCTCACAGCCATAACCAGGTTCACCACCCTCTGTTACTTCTGGACACTTGATGACGTCTGGACCACCATCGAGTATTGAAGTTCGGTGGGTGTTGGGGCTTCATGAAACAGAAAGTGCTCGTATCCAAAACTGCATTCCCAACAGTTAAATTCTTCTAGAGACTTGATGACATCTGGACCATCATCAAGTGATGCAATACAGTGTGTGTTGGGGCTTAATTAAAGAGAAACTGCTAACAGCCATAACTGCCTTCAACACTCCCAGATTCTTCTAGAGACTTGATGACGTATGGACCACAATCAAGTAATGCAGTGCAGTGATTGTTGGGGCTTAATGGAACAGAGACTTCTCAGAGCTATAATCGCCTTCCCCACTCCCAGTAATATCTAGAGACTTGATGACGTCTGGACCACCATAGAATGATGTAGTTCATTATGTGTTTTGGCTTAAGGAAACAGAAAATGCTCAAAACCATAACTGATTTCCTCACTCCCAATATCATCTTGAGACTTAATATCGTCTGGACCACAATCGAATGCTGCAGTGCAGTGGGTGTTGGGGCTAAATGAAACAGACACTGATCAGAGACATAATCGCCTTCAGCACTCCCATTTTCATCTAGAGACTTGATGACTTGTGGACCACCACTGAGTGATGCAGTGTAATTGGTGTTGGGACTTCATGAAACAGAAAATACTGACATAATTACCTTCCCCACTCCCAGTTCCTTCTAGAGACTTGATGAATTCTGGACCATCATCCAGTAATGCAGTGCAGTGGGTGTTGATGCTTAATGAAACAGAAACTGCTCACACCAATAAACACCTGCCCCACTACTAGTATATTCTTGAGACTTGATGTCTGCACCACCATTGAGTGATGCAGTTCGGTAGGTGTTGGGGCTTCATTAAGCAGATACTACTCAGAGCAATAACGGCTTTCCCCACTCCCAATTTCTTCTAAAGATTTGATGACATGTAGAAAACATCGAGTGATGCAGTGCGGTGTGTTTTGGAGCTTCATGAAAAAGAACCTGCTCATTGCCATAACCGCATTTTCACTCTCAGTTTCTTCTAGAGACTTGAAATGGCAGTGATGCAGTGCAATGGGTTTTCATGCTTAATGAAATAGAAACTGGTCACAGATATAACCCCCTTCCCCACTCCCAGTTTCTTCAAGAGAATTGACGTCTGGACCACCATGCAGTGATGCAGAGCAATGGGTGACTGAGTTTAATGAAACTGAAACTGCTCACAGATATATCCAATTTCCCCACTCACAGTTTATTCTGGAGTCCTGATGACGTCTGGACCACCATCGAGTGGTGCTTGCGGTGGGTGTTTTTGTCTGCATGAAACAGAAAATGCTCACAGCCAAAACCGCTTTCGACACTCATAAATACTTCTAGAGACTTGATGACGTCTGGACCACCATCGAGTGATGCAGTGCAGTGGGTTTTGGGGCTTAATGAAACAGAATATGCTAACAGTCTTAACCGCCTTCCACACTCACAGTTTAATCTAGCGACTTGATGACGTCTGGATCTACATCAAGTGATGCAGTGCAGTGGATGTAGGTGCTTCATGAAAGAGAAACCGCTCACAGCCATATCCGCCTTCCCCACTCCCAATTTCTTCTAAAGACTTGATGACATCTAGACCAATATCGAGTGATTCAGTGCGGTGTTAGTTGGGGCTTCATGAAACAGAAAATGCTCACAGCCATAACTTCCTTCCCAACACACAGTTTCTTTTAGAGACTTGACGTCGGGACCACCATGCATTGATGCATTGTTGTGGCTGTTGGGGCTTCATGAAAGGGAAACTGCCCACAGCCATAACCGGCTTCCTCACTCTCAAATTGTTCTAGAGACTTGATGACGTCTGGACCATAATCGAGTGATGCAATGCATTGGGTGTTGGTGCTTAATGAAACAGAAGCTGCTCACAGCCATAAAACCTTCCCCACACCCAGTTTCATCTAGAGACTTGATGACGTCTGGACCAGTATCGAGTGATGCAGTGCAGAGGGTGTTAGGGCTTAGTGAAACAGAAATTGCTCACAGTCATAACCGCCTTCCACACACACACTTTCTTCTAGAGATTTGACGTCTGGACCACAATCCAGTGATGCTGTGCAGTGGGGGTTGGGACTTCATGAAACACACACTGCTGACAGACGTAACTGTCTACCCCATTCCCAGTTCTTCTGGAGTCCTGATGACGTCCGGAACACAATCGAGTGGTTCAGGGCGGTGGGTGTTGTAGATTAATTAAACAGAATCTGCTCACAGCTATAACTGCGTTCCCCAATACCAGTCCTTCTAGAGATTTGATGATGTCTGGACCACCATCCAGTGCTGCAGTGCAGGGGTGTTAGGGCTTAATGAAACAGAAACTGCTCACAGACATAACCATATTTCTCAATACCAGCTTCTTCTTGAGACTTGATGTCTGGACCAACATCGAATGATGTAGTGTGATGGGTGTTGGGCCTTAATGAAACAGATCTGCTCACAGTAATAACCGCCAAACCCACTCCAGTTTCCTTCTAGAGACTTGATGTCTGGACCACCATCGATTGATGCAGTTCAGTGGGTGTTGGGGATTAATGAAACAGAAACTGCTCACAGCCATAATAGCTTTCCCCATTCAAAGTTCCTTCTATAGACCTACTGACATGTGGAACAACATCGAGTGATGCAGTGCAGAGGGTTTTGGAGCTTAATGAAACAGAAACTGCTCAGAACCATAACCACCTTCCGCACTCACAGTCTCTTCTATTGACTTGATAACGTCTGGACCACCGTCGAGTGATGCAGTGCAGAAGGTATTGTGGATTAAAGAAAGAGAAACTCTTCACAGCCATAACCGCCTACCACACTCACAGTTTATTATAGAGACTGGATGATATCTGGACCATTATCGATTGATGCAGTGCAGTGGATGTTTGGGGCTTAATGAAACAGAAAATTCTCACAGCCATAACGAACTTCCCCACTCCCAGTTTCATCTAGAGACTTTATGACGCCTGGACCAAAATTGAGTGACGCAGTGCAGTGTGTGTTAGGCATAATGGAAGAGAAAATGCTCACAGCCATAAGAGCTTTCCCTACTCCCAGTTTCATCTACAGTCTTGATGACGTCTGGACCACCATTGAGTGATGCAGTGCAGTGGGTGTTGTTCTTTCATGAAACAGAAACTGCACACAACCATAACTGCCTTCCTCACTAACAGTTCCTTCTAGGGACTCGATTATGTCTGGACCACTATCGAGTGATGCAGTGCAGAGGGTGTTGGGTCTTAATGAAACAACATCTGTCATGGCCATAACAGCCTCCCCTCTCCCAGTTTCTTCTGGAGACTTTATGACATCTGGACCACCATCGAGTGATGCAGGGCAGTGTGTTTTGTTTCTTCATGAAACAGAAATTGCTCACAGCCATAACCGCCTTTACCACTCCCAGTTTCTTCTGGAGACATGATGACGTCTGGACCAAAATCGAGTGGTGCAGTGTGGTGGGTATTGTGGTTACATGTAACAGAAACTGTACACATTCATAACTGCCTTCCACAGTCCCAGTTCCTTCTAGAGACTTGATGACATCTTGACCACAATCGAGTGATGCAATGCATTGTGTTAGGGCTTATTGAAAAAGAAACTGCTCTCAGACATAACAGCCTACCCCACTAAAATTTCTTCTGGAAACTTGACGACTCTACCACCAAGCTGTGATGCAGTGCAGTGGGTGTTGGGACTTAATGAAAGAGAAACTGCTCACACACATAAAAGACTTCCCCATTCCCAGTTTCTTCTAGAGACTTGACGTCAGTACCACCATGCAGTGATGCATTGCAGCGGATTTTGGGTCTTAATGAAACAGAAACTGCTCAGAACCATAAATGCCTTCCCACTCCCAATTTAATCTAGAGACCTGATATCGTCCGGACCAGAATCGGGTGGTGTAGTGCAGTGGCTCTTGCTGCTTAATGAAACAGAAACTGCATAACGCCATAACTGCATCCCACACACCCAGTTCCATCTAGACACTTAGGGTCTTCTGGACAATCATCAAGTGATGCAGCGCAGTGGGTGTTGGGACTTCATGAAACAGAAAATGCTCACAGCCATAACCGCCTATACCATTCCCAGTTTCTTCTGGAGACATGATGACGTCTGGAACACCATTCAGTGCTGCAGTGCGGTGGGTGTTGTGGTTGCATGAAAGAGAAACTGCTCACAGCCATAACTACCTTCCACCCTTCCAGTTCCTTCTAGAGACTTGATGACATCTGGACCACAATCGAGTGATGAAGTGCATTGTGTGTTGGGTCTTAACGAAACAGAAACTGTCAGAGCCATAACCGCCTTCTCCACACCTAGCTTAATCTAGAGACTTGCTGATGTCTGAACCACTATCGAGTTATACAGTGCAGTGTGTGTTGGGGTTTATTTTAACAGAAACTGCACAGAGATATAAATGCCTTCCCCACTCCCAATTTAATCTAGAGACTTGATATCATCTGGACCAACATCGAGTGTGTAGTGCATTGGCTGTTGGGGCTAAATGAAACAGAAACTGCTCACAGCCATTACTGCCATTCAAACTCCAAGTTTCTTCTAGAGACTTGACGTCTGGACCATGATCGATTGAAACAGTGCAGTGGGTGTTGGGTTGTAATGAAACAGAGACTGCTCACCGTCAAAAATGCCTTCCCCCCTCCCAGATTCTTCTAGAGACTTGATGACATCTAGACCACCATCGAGTGATGCAGCGCAGTGTGTGTTGGGGCTTCATGAAACAGAAACTGCTCACAGCCATAACCGCTTTTACCACTCCCAGTCTCTCCTGGAGACATGATGACATCTGGACCACCATCGAGTTGAGCAGTGCGGTGGGTGTTGTGGTTACATATAACTGAAATTGCACATTCATAACTGCCTTCCACCGTCCCAGTAATCCTTCTAGAGGCTTGATGACGTCTGACCACAATCGAGTGATGCAATGCAGTGGGTGTTGTGGCTTAATGAAACAGAATCTGCTCACAGCCTTATATGTCTTCCCAACCTCAAGATTCTTCTAGAGACTTGATGACGTCTGGACCTATATAGAGTGTAGCACTGCAGTGGGTGTTGTGGCATAATGAAACAGAGACTGCTCACAGCCTTAACTGCCTTCCTCACTCCTTTTTTTCCCGAGACTTATGATGTCAGGACAACCATCTAATGAGATATTCGGTGGGTGTTGGGGCTGCATGAAACATAAACTGCTCACAGCCATATAGGCTTTTCCCGCTCCCAGTCTCTTCTCGAGACTTGATCACGTCGGGACCAATATAGAGTGATGCAGTGCAGTGGGGTTTTGGGTTTAATGAAATACAAACTGCTCACAGCCAAAACCGCCTTCCCCACTCCCAGTAAATTCTAGAGGCTTGATGACGTTTGGAATACCATCAAGTGATGCATGGCAGTGGGAGTTGAGGCTTAATTATACAAGAACTTCTCACAGCCATAAGAGCTTTCCCCACTCCCAGGTTTATCAAGAGACTTGATGACGTCTGGACCAACATCCAATTATGCAGTGCAGTGTGTGTTAATTATTATTGAAACAGACACTGCTCACAGGTTTAAAATCCTTCTCCACTCGAAATTTCTTCTAGTGACTTGATGACGCTTGGACCAACATCGAGTGATGCACTGCAATGAGTTTTTGGGCTTAATGAAACCGAAACTGCTCATAGCCATATCCACCAACCCAATTGATAGTTTCTTCTGGAACCTGGATAACCTCTGGAAAAACATCGAGTGATTCAGTGCAGTGGGTGTTGTGGCTTCATGAAACAGAAATTGCTCACAGACATAACCTCCTTCCCCACTCCCAGATTCTTCTGGAGTCATGATGACGTCTGGAACAATATTGAGTGGTGCATGCGGTGGGTGTTGTTGCTGCATGAAAGAGAAACTGCTCATAGCCATAAAGGCCTTAACCACTACCAGTTTCTTCTAGAGACTTGATGACATCTGGAACAGTATCGAGTGATGCAGTTCAGTGGGTGTTTGGGTTTAATGAAATAGAAACTGCTCAAAGACAAATCCGCCTTCCTCACTCCCAGTTTAATCTAGAGATTTGTTGATGTCACGACCACCATCGAGTGATGCAGTGCAGGGTGTTTTGGACTTAATTAAACGGGAACATCTCACAGCCATAAGCGCCTTTACCACTCCCATTTTCTTCTAGAGGCTTGACGTCTGGACCAACATCCAGTGATGTAGTGCAGTGGGTGTTGAGGTTTCATGAAACAGAAACAGCTCACAGCAATAACTGCCTTCGCCCTCCAAGTTTCTTCTAGAGACTTGATGAAGTCTGGACCAATATCGAGTGATGCAGTTCAGTTTCTGTTGGGGCTTAATGAAACAGAAACTGCTCGCAGTCATAACCGAAATACCCAGTCCCAGTTTCTTCTACAGACTTGATGACGTCTGGACCAAAATTGAGTGATGCAGTGCAGTGTGTGTTGAGGCTTAATAAAAGAGAATCTCACAGCCATAACTGCATTCCTCACTCCCAGTATAATGTAGAGTCTTGATGACGTCTGTACCACCATCGAGTGATGCAGTGCAGTAAGTGTTGGGGTTCATTAAACAGAAAAGGCTCACAGCCATAAACGCCTTCCCCACTCTCAGTTTCATCTAGAGACTTGATGACTTCTGGAACACCATCGAGTGATGCAGTGAAGTCAGTGTTGTCTCTTAACGAAACAGAAACTGCTCAGAGCCATAACAGCATTCCCCACTCCCTGTTTCATCTAGGGACTTGCTTATATCAATACACAAATCGAGTAATTCAGTGCAGTGGATTATGGGGCTTAATGAAACCGAAACTACTCACAGCCATAACCATCATCCCCACTCACAGTTTCTTCTAGAGACTTGACATCTGGACCAACAGCGAGTGAGGCAGTGCTGTGGGTTTTGCGGCTTCATGAAAGAGAATTTCTCACATCCATAACCGCCTTCCCAACTCACAGTTTGTTCTAGATGCTTCACGTCTGGACCACCATTCAGTGATTCAAAGCAGTGGGTGTTGTGTCTTAATGAAACAGAAATTGATCACATCCATAAACGCCTTCTCCAATCAAAGGTTTTTCTAGATACTTGTCATCTGGACCAACATGCAGTGATGCAGTGCAGTGAGTGTTGAGGCTTCATGAAACAGAAACTGCTCACAGCCATAAACGCCATACACACTCCAAGTTTCTTCTAGAGACTTGACGTCTGGACCACCATCGATTGATGTAGTTCAGTGGCTCTTGTTGTAGTAATGAAACAAAACTGCTCACAGCCATAAAGACCTTCCCCACTCCCAGATTCTTCTAGAGACCTGATGACTTCTGGACTACCATTGAGTGATGCAGTGCAGTGGGTGTTGTGGCTTCATGAAAAAGAAACTGCTCACAGCCAAAACCGCCTTTCGCACTCCCAGTCTCTTCTGGAGCCCTGATGACGTCTGGACCACATTAATTGGTGCAGTGCGGTGGGTGTTGGACTGCATGAAACAGATACTACTCACAGCCATAAATGCCTTCCCCACTCCCAGTCCTTCCTAGAGACCTGATGATGTCTGGTCCACCATCAAGTGACGCAGTGCCATGTGTGTTTGGGCTTAATGAAACAGAAACTGCTCACAGCTATAACCGCCTTCCACATTCCCAGGTTTATTTAGAGACTTGATGACGTCTGAAGCAGCATCGATTGATGAAGTGCAGAGGGTTTCGGGCTTCATGAAACAGAAACTGATCACAGCCATAAACGCCTTCCCCACTGCCAGTTTCATCTAGAGACGTGATGATGTCTGGACCACCATTGATTGATGCAGTGCATTGGGTGTTGGGGCTTAACCTTTAAACGCCGGACTTCAAAATAGTGGTAAGCTTGAGCTGGCCGGAGTTTATTTAAATGCCCGCTGCTGGTGCTTGTTTAAATGCCCGTTGCTCCCTTGCGTTTAAATGTCCGTTCCTGTTAGGCGTTTAATCAAATTTAAGTGTTGTGTTTAAAAATGCTGTATCTAGCACAATTTTTATGATAAATGGATGGTTATAACTTTGTTTATATCAGCAAAGAACATAGTGTCGCATATTGTAACGGAAGATTTGAATTTTTTAATACAAAATGTTATATTATATTTTCAGTTTTTTGTATTTTAATTTTGATGCATACTGCAAAAATTGTTTCCCAGTTCTTCACAGAATTGTTCTGCATTATGAATTCATTTCTGTTTGTAACACTTGACAAATTTTAGCAGTCCCTGATGTCATAAAACAGATGGAAGCAATAAAATCATTTTGTCTTCTGCTAGCACTGCTTACACCCTTCGGATTTTCGAATCTTTGACTGAAGATCAGAAGAATGAAAGAATGGCTATTCAAGAGAAAGCTAGAGGGGTCCCTTCTTCAGTGCTAAAACCTTCCATTAGAACTGCAAAACTTATTGCCCCTTCTATTTGAGTGTACAGACAGCTGCATTGTGTCTGAGATACAGAGCGCGATCTGTTTTGTGTGCGTTTGTAGTGAAATTGAATACGGTAGTTTTATTTGAAACTGTATATACATCAAGCAGGTAACAACAAAAAAGGTATGTACATCAAATTTTACAATATATTTTTAACATACCTATCTGCAGAATCTGCAATAAAATTACTGGATCGTGGATAAGTTTTGGCATAACTCATACGTATATTTTTATTTGCTGTTGTTCAGTTAGGTATTATTTTAATTCCTCTATTAGGGTTTTACTCAAGTCTGTCTGGTAATTACTACATTTGAAAATAAATATTTAGGANAAATGTTCATGCGCTTCTACTAGCGGCGTGTGTGCAGGCTTCCACTAGCGGAGTTTAAATGCATGACTGGACAAAACGGGATACTTTGGCCACATCGACCTTACTCATGACTGGCACAAACTTGGCACTTCGGCACTTAAAGGTTAATGATACAGTAACTGTTCACAGGCATAATGCCTTCCCCACTCCTTGATACTTCTAGATACTTGATGACGTTTGGACCAACATTGAGTGATGCACTGCACTGGTTGTTGGGACTTAATGAAAAAGAATCTGCTCAAAGTCATAATCGCGATCCCCACACACAGTTTATTCTAGGGTCTTGACATCTGGTCCACCAGCTGTTGAAGCAATGCGGTGAGTTTTGGGGCTTCATGAAAAACAAAATTCTCAGAGACACACCCGCCTTTCCCACTCAAAGCCTCTTCTAAAAACTTGAAAATGTCGGGACCAACATCAAGTGAGGCAGTGCAATGGGTGTTGAGGCTTATTGAAAGAGAAACTGCTCAAAGTCATATACGCCTTTCCCACTCCCAGTTTCTTCTTAATACTTGATTACGTATGTACAAACATCGAGTGATGCAGTGCGGTGGGTTTCGGGGCTTCATGAAACAAAATCTTCTCACAGCCATAACTGCCTTCCCACTCCCAGTTCTATATAGATTTGATGACGTATGGACCACCATCGAGTGATGCAGTGCAGTGGGTGTTGGAGATTAATGAAACAGAAAATGCTCACACCCATTACCGCCTTTCCCACTCCCAGTTTCTTCTGAAGACTTGATGACGTCTGGACCACCATCGAGGGGTGCTTGCAGTGGGTGTGTAGGCTGCATGAAACAGAAACTGCTCACAGCCATAACCTCATTCCCCACTCCCAGTTTCTTCTAAAACCTTGACGACATCTGGACCAAAATTAAATGATGCAGTGCAGTGGGTGCGGTGCTCAATGAAACAGAAAATGCTCACAGCCATAACCGCCTTCCACACTCCCAGGTTCATCTAGAGACTTGAAGACATCTGTACCACCATCAGGTGATATAGACAAGTGGGTGTTGGTGATTAATGAAACAGAAACTGCTCACAGCCATAACCGCCTACCCCACTCCCAGTTTCATCTAGATACTTGATGACCTATGGACCAACATCGAGTGATGGAATGCGGTTGGTTTTGGGGCTTCATGAAACAGAAACCGATCACAGCAATAAACGCCTTCCCCACTCCAAGTTTATTTTAGAGATTTGATGATGTCTGTACCATCATCGAATGATTAAGTGCAGTCTGTGTTGGGGCATAAAGGAACAGAATCTGCTCTCAGCCATAACCGCCTTCCACAATCACAGTTTCTTCTTGAGACTTCATGACGTCTGGACCAACATCGAGTGATGCAGTGCGGTGGGTGTTGGTGCTGCATGAAACAGAAACTGCTCACAGCTATAACTGCCTTCCCCACTCCCAGTGCCTTCTAGAGACTTGATGACTTCTGGACCACCATCGAGTGATGCAGAGCAGTGGGTATTGGGGCTTAATGAAACAGAAACTGCTCACAGCCATAACCGCCTACCGCACTCAAGTTTATTCTAGAGACTTGATGACGTCTGGACCACCATCGAGTTTTGCTGTACAGTGGGTGTTGTGGCTTAATGAAACAGAGACTGCTCGCAGCCATAACCGTCTTACCCACTCCCAGTTTCATCTAGAGACTTGATGATGCCTGAACCACCATCGAGTTATGCTGTGCAGTGGGTGTTGTGGCTTAATGAAACAGAGACTGCTCATAGCCATAGCCGCCTTCCCCACTACCAGTTTCTACTAAAGACTTGATTACCAACATCGAGTGACTCAGTTCGGTGGGTGTTATGGCTTCATGAAACAGAAACTGCTCACAGCCATAATCATGTTCCCCACTCCCAGTTTAATCTAGAGGCTTGATGACGTCTGGACCACATTGATGCAGTAGAGTGGGTGTTGTGGTTTAAAGAAACAGACACTGCTCACAGCCATAACGGCCTTCTCCACTTCCAGTTTCTTCTAGAGATATTAGTGATGTCTGGACCACCATTGAGTGATGCAGTCGAGTGTGAGTTGAGGCTTAATGAAACAGAAACTGCTCACAGCCATAACCGCCTTCCCCACTCTCAGTGTCTTCTGGAATCCTGATGACTTCTGGACCACCATCGAGTAGTGCATGTGGTGGGTGTGGGGGCTGCATGAAACAGACACTGCTCACAGCCATTACCGGCATTCANGATGCAGTAGAGTGGGTGTTGTGGTTTAAAGAAACAGACACTGCTCACAGCCATAACGGCCTTCTCCACTTCCAGTTTCTTCTAGAGATATTAGTGATGTCTGGACCACCATTGAGTGATGCAGTCGAGTGTGAGTTGAGGCTTAATGAAACAGAAACTGCTCACAGCCATAACCGCCTTCCCCACTCTCAGTGTCTTCTGGAATCCTGATGACTTCTGGACCACCATCGAGTAGTGCATGTGGTGGGTGTGGGGGCTGCATGAAACAGACACTGCTCACAGCCATTACCGGCATTCACACTCCCAGTCTTCTAAACTCTTGATTACTTCTGGACCAACACCAAGTGATGCAGTGCATGGGTGTTAGGGCTTAATGAAACAGAAACTGCTCACAGCCATAACCGCCTTCCCCACTCCCAGTTTCATCTAGACACTTGATGACATCTGGACCACCATCTGGTTATTCAGTGCAATGGTTGTTGGAGCTTAATGAAACAGAAACTGCTCACAGGCATAACCGCCTTTCCCACTCCCAGTTTCATCTAGATAATTGATGACGTCTTAACCACCATCGAGTGGTGCAGTGCGGATGGATATTGGGGCTTCATGAAACAGAATCTGCTCACAGCCATAACCGCCTACCCCACTCCCAGTTTCATCTAGATACTTGATGACCTATGGACCAACATCGAGTGATGGAATGCGGTTGGTTTTGGGGCTTCATGAAACAGAAACCGATCACAGCAATAAACGCCTTCCCCACTCCAAGTTTATTTTAGAGACTTGATGACGTCTGTACCATCATAGAATGATTAAGTGCAGTGTGTGTTGGGGCATAAAGGAACAGAATCTGCTCTCAGCAATAACCGCCTTCCACATTCACAGTTTCTTCTTGAGACTTCATGACGTCTGGACCAACATCAAGTGATGCAGTGCGGTGGGTGTTAGTGCTGCATGAAACAGAAACTGCTCACAGCTATAAGTGCCTTCCCCACTCCCAGTGCCTTCTGGAGACTTGATGACTTCTGGACCATCATCGAGTGATGCAGTGCCGTGGGTGTTGGGGCTTAATGAAACAGAAACTGCTCACAGCCATAACCGCCTACCGCATTCAAGTTTATTCTACAGACTTGATGACGTCTGGACCACCATCGATTTATGCTGTACAGTGGGTGTTGCGGCTTAAAGTAGCAGAAAATGCTCACAGCCATAATCGCCTTCCCCACTCCTAGTTTCATCTAGAGACTTGATGACGTCTGTACCAACATTGAGTTATGCAGTGCAGTGGATATTGTGTCTTAATGAAACAGAAACTGCTCGCAGCCATAACCGTCTTACCCACTCCCAGTTTCATCTAGAGACTTGATGATGCCTGGACCACCATCGAGTTATGCTGTGCAGTGGGTGTTGTGGCTTAATGAAACAGAGACTGCTCATAGCCATAGCCGCCTTCCCCACTACCAGTTTCTACTAAAGACTTGATTACCAACATCGAGTGACTCAGTTCGGTGGGTGTTATGGCTTCATGAAACAGAAACTGCTCACAGCCATAATCATGTTCCCCACTCCCAGTTTAATCTAGAGGCTTGATGACGTCTGGACCACATTCGATTGATGCAGTACAGTGGATGTTGTGGTTCAAAGAAACAGACACTGCTCACAGCCATAACGGCCTTCTCCACTTCCAGATTCTTCTAGAGACATTAGTGATGTCTGGACCACAATTGAGTGATGCAGTGCCGTGTGAGTTGAGGCTTAATGAAACAGAAACTGCTCACAGCCATAACCGCCTACCCCACTCCCAGTTTCATCTAGACACTTGATGACCTATGGACCAACATCGAGTGATGGAGTGCGGTTGGTTTTGGGGCTTCATGAAACAGAAACCGATCACAGCAATAAACGCCTTCCCCACTCCAAGTTTATTTTAGAGACTTGATGACGTCTGTACCATCATAGAATGATTAAGTGCAGTGTGTGTTGGGGCATAAAGGAACAGAATCTGCTCTCAGCAATAACCGCCTTCCACATTCACAGTTTCTTCTTGAGACTTCATGACGTCTGGACCAACATCAAGTGATGCAGTGCGGTGGGTGTTAGTGCTGCATGAAACAGAAACTGCTCACAGCTATAAGTGCCTTCCCCACTCCCAGTGCCTTCTGGAGACTTGATGACTTCTGGACCATCATCGAGTGATGCAGTGCCGTGGGTGTTGGGGCTTAATGAAACAGAAACTGCTCACAGCCATAACCGCCTACCGCACTCAAGTTTATTCTAGAGACTTGATGACGTCTGGACCACCATCGAGTTATGCTGTACAGTGGGTGTTGCGGCTTAAAGTAGCAGAAAATGCTCACAGCCATAATCGCCTTCCCCACTCCTAGTTTCATCTAGAGACTTGATGACGTCTGTACCAACATTGAGTTATGCAGTGCAGTGGATATTGTGTCTTAATGAAACAGAAACTGCTCGCAGCCATAACCGTCTTACCCACTCCCAGTTTCATCTAGAGACTTGATGATGCCTGGACCACCATCGAGTTATGCTGTGCAGTGTGTGTTGGGGCTTAATGAAACAGAGACTGCTCATAGCCATAGCCGCCTTCCCCACTACCAGTTTCTACTAAAGACTTGATTACCAACATCGAGTGACTCAGTTCGGTGGGTGTTATGGCTTCATGAAACAGAAACTGCTCACAGCCATAATCATATTCCCCACTCCCAGTTTAATCTAGAGGCTTGATGACGTCTGGACCACATTGATGCAGTAGAGTGGGTGTTGTGGTTTAAAGAAACAGACACTGCTCACAGCCATAACGGCCTTCTCCACTTCCAGTTTCTTCTAGAGATATTAGTGATGTCTGGACCACCATTGAGTGATGCAGTCGAGTGTGAGTTGAGGCTTAATGAAACAGAAACTGCTCACAGCCATAACCGCCTTCCCCACTCTCAGTGTCTTCTGGAATCCTGATGACTTCTGGACCACCATCGAGTAGTGCATGTGGTGGGTGTGGGGGCTGCATGAAACAGACACTGCTCACAGCCATTACCGGCATTCACACTCCCAGTCTTCTAAACTCTTGATTACTTCTGGACCAACACCAAGTGATGCAGTGCATGGGTGTTAGGGCTTAATGAAACAGAAACTGCTCACAGCCATAACCGCCTTCCCCACTCCCAGTTTCATCTAGACACTTGATGATATCTGGACCACCATCTGGTTATTCAGTGCAATGGTTGTTGGAGCTTAATGAAACAGAAACTGCTCACAGGCATAACCGCCTTTCCCACTCCCAGTTTCATCTAGATAATTGATGACGTCTTAACCACCATCGAGTGGTGCAGTGCGGATGGATATTGGGGCTTCATGAAACAGAATCAGCTCACAGCCATAACCGCCTTCCCCACTAAAATTTATTCTAGAGTCTTGATGATGTCTGTACCATCATCGAGTTCAACGTAATTTATGAAATTTTGATCAAACATTATTTTAGAATTTAAATTAATATAAAGGATATCAACATAATTTCAAACGTTCCACATAAATTTATGGAATTCTCTCCAATTTTTTTAGATAAATATTTATTAATTAATTTTAAAATAATTTTAGAGGGATTTCATTATAATCTAAGGATTTCTAAACTAAATTTGTCCTACTTCCACCTAATTTTTGTAATTTTAACCCCCAAATTCTACCTAGATTTCAAGTTATTTTAAATAATATCAATTATTTTGTGAAAAATTTCAAACTAAATTTGTGAAATCTAGCAGATTTTTTGAAGATATATGTAATACTTCAGGAAATTAAGGGAATTCTGAACGATTCGAAGTTAATTTAAGGAATTTTAATTCGATTTTGAACGAATTCAACGAAATCTCTGTGATTTTATCCTAAAAATCTTTGACTATTTCAAGTTAAATAAAGAATTTCCATTTATTTATGAACGATTTTACACTAATATAAATAATTCCTTTATAGTTCTTGTAATTACTATACCTTTTAATGAATTTTAATAATATGTTCAGTCGTTCATAGCAATTTAAGAAAATTTAACCAAATTTTTAGCGAAATCAAACTAATTTATGAATTTTTTCCGAAAATTCTTTGACGACTTCACGTTAATATAAGGAAATACAGACAATATAGAGTATATTTGATCTTATTATATGGAATGCTGTCCAAATGATTGATGATTTCTCCATTATATCAGGTAAATTGAAGTCAATTTTGAGTGATGTTAAGTTAAATTTATTGAATATATACCAGGTTTTGATCGATTTCAGCGTAATTTATGAAATTTTGATCAAAAATTATTTCAGATTTCAAGTTAATAAAAGAATTTCAAAAAATTTCAAAAAATTCCACATTAATTTATGGAAATCTATCGAATTTTTTGAAGATATTTAAATATTAATTAATTATAATTATGATAATTTAAGGAATTCTAAACTAATTTTGACCTTCTTAAACCGAATTAATATAATTTTAAATAAAAATTTTTCTCGATTTTAAGTTAATATAAATATTATCAATTATTTTGTGAAAGATTTCGCATTAATTTTGGGAATTCTAGCAGGTTTTTTGACGTTTTTCATATTATTTCAGGAAATTTAAAATTTTTTTGAACATTTAGAAGTTAATTTAAGGAATTTTAATTGAATTTTATCAAATTCATCAAAATCTATATAATTTGACCCTAAATTTCTTTGAATTTTCAAGTTAAAATAAAGATTTTCTATCAATTTATAAAAGATTTCACTCTAATTTAAGGAATTCCTATAAATTTCTGATAATTTGTTATTTTATGTAATGAATTTTAATAAAATATTCAGATATTCAAAGAAATTTAAAAATTGTAACCACGTTTTGAAGGTACTGGAACTATTTTATGACATTTTTTCCTAGAATTCTTTGAAAATTTCACCTTAACATAAGGAATTACAGACAATCTGTGATAGTTTTCATCTTATAAAATGAAATTCTCTCCAAATAATGACGATTTCTCCATTATATTATGGAAATTTAAGCCAATTCTGAGTGATGTTAAGTTATATTTGAAGAACATTAACAAGGTTTTGAACGATTTCAACGTAATTTATGAAATTTTGAAAGAAATTAATTCAGAATTCAAATAAATATAAAGAATTTCAACAAATTTGTGAAAGATTTCACTCTAAATTCAAGAATTCTGTGGGATTATTTGATGATTTACATAATATTTCAGGAATTTGAAAGAAATTTTGAATGATTCGAAGTTAATTGAAAGAAGTTTAGTTGAAGTGTGAACAATTCAACGAAATCTATATAATTTTAACCTAAACTTTTTGACTTTTCAAGTTAATATAAGAATTTAAACCAATTTTTAAAGAATTCTCTCTAATTTAAGGAATTACTTTCTGTTTCTTATAATTACTATATTATTTGTGAATTTTAATAAAATTTTCAGTCATTCGAGGTAATTTAAGGAATTGTAACCAATTTTTGAACGAACTCAACATATTTTATGAAAATTTTACGAAAATTCTTTGAAAATTTCACGTTAAAATAAGGAATTAAAGAAAATATGTGAACGAAGTCTTCCTATTACATTGAATTCTCTCCAAATTTTTGACGATTTCTTCATTATATGTTGGAAATTAGATCAATTTTGATTGTTGTTAAGTTAAATTTAAGGAATATAAACCAGATTTTTAACGATTTGAACGTAATTTACGAAATTTTGTGTAATAAATTATTTCAGATTTCAAGTTATTATAAAGATTTTCAAAATATTTTCAAAGATTCCACTGTAATTTATGGAATTCACTCCAATTCTTTGACTATATTTATCTATTACTAAATTTTAATCAAATTTTGAAGGATTTCATAATAATTTAAGGAATTCTAAACTAATTTTGACCTCCTTCAACCTAATTTGTATTACTTTAACCCCCAAAATCTATAATTATTTAATGTTAATTTAAATAATATTGTCGCGTGTCGGGCGTATAACGCGACAAATAACTTCACGATGTATTTGATGTAGCGAATTTTATTTCACATTCGCACTTACAATCACACAATTGACAGTTTTACAATTACTGCTATCTGCAGTATCACAAATAGTACACTCCAAATGCCACATACAACTGACTGGTTGCTGGCTAACTCGGAACTAACTCGGAGGTAGCTCGAGGACTGACTCGGCGGTAGCTCCAGGACTAACTGTGAATAGCCTTCGCTGCTCCTTATGTAGCCTCGGTTCGGACTATTGTCGTCTGGTGCCGTGTTGCTAGCCACACTGTCCGGAGTAATTGACTGCTGCCTAGCAACCGCGATATCCCTCGGTGACGTCACCGCTGTTGACTCGCTTTGCATAGCTTCAAGGTTGCGGGGACTCGGCTAACATCGGCTCCGCTCAGCTCACTTCGGCTCCGCTCGTGACGTCACCGCAGGGAGAGTTGCGGGGTGATTACTCGCCTATTACGCGAGCGCCACGTTACCGCTACGTGCAGCTGGGGAGGTAGGGGTCAACATGACACAATATCAATTATTTTGTGAAAAATTTCACACAAAATTTCGAAATTGTAGCAGATTTTCGGACGATTTATATAATATTTCAGGAGATTTAAAGACACTTTGAAATACTCGAATTTAATTTAAGGAATATTATTAAAATTTGAACGAATTCAAAGAAATCTATATAATTTTAACATAAAATTCTTTGTATATTTGAAGTTAATATAAAGACTTCAAAATTTTTAAAAAGATTTCACTCTAATTTAAGGTTATTCTTTAAATTTCTGATAATTACAATATTATTTAATGAATTTTAATAAAATGTCAGTCATTCATAGCAATTTAAAAATTTTAACCAAATTTTGAACGAACTCGAATAATTTTTAATGAATTTTTTTGCGGAAATTCTTTGACCATTTCACGTTAATATAAGGAATTACAGACAATATGTGAAAGATTTCGTCTTATAAAATGAATTCTGTCCAAATTATTGACGATTTCTACATTATATTGTGACATGTGACCCTTACCTCCCCAGCGGTACCGTAGCGCTCGCGTAATAGGCGAGTCATCACCCCGTAACTCTCACCGCGGTGACGACACAGGCGGAGCCGAAGTTAGCCGAGCGGAGCCGAAGTTAGCCGAGTCCCCGCAACCTTGAAGCTATGCAAAGGAGTCAACAGCGGTGACGTTACCAAGGTGTAACAGCGTCCTAGGCTATACGGCACGTCACACTAGCAACAGCGAATGGAATAAAAGCCGGCTGAGCAGCAAGCGAGAGTCAGTGTGTTATCAACGAGTTCTCATTTCGCAAGTTACGAGCTACAGACGCGTGTGCGAAAATCAGTGATAATTCGGGATAACCAGTTATATCTGGAGTGTGTAATTAAGGGAGACATATATAGCTCCCGCGTTATTAGTACGTGAAGGCAAGTGAAGATCGTGTTAAGAAATTTTGTTGTAGGGTTTGTAAAGTGTGGAAACCCGTAATATTGTGATAATTAATTGTAGCAGTTATTTGTAGATTGTTAAATAAACCAATTAACCATCTCAACGTCTTATTCTGTAACTGTTAGTGCTGCACCGGAACATGCACTGCATCATCCAGGTGGACGTCGTACAGATCATAATACACTCTAATGTGTTTAGAAGATGGGAACAGCGTCTCCATGTCACATCTACAGCACACTTGAATGCACACCACCCATGGACTGTACAGAAATCAGTCCGTGAAGATATAACAACAGTCTCGGACCATCCCAACTGAGGGTCCTCAGGGTGCTTCATGATGATCAGTTGCATCTGTACCACTGCATGCGGAGAGGTCTTCTGTGTTCAGAGGCAGTCACCCTCTATGGGCGCAATCCTGTGAATGGCTACAACACTAGCACACAGCAGATGAGCTCACTTCACATAACATTCTGTGGACAGATGAAGCAAGTTTGTGCAGCATCCACCTCAGGCATGAGATCATTGTTGGGGACATTGTGGTGCCCCATATCCTGCTTGAAAATGTACCTCTAGCTGTAAGGCACAGAGGTCATGGTTTTAGGACACGAGTTCCAGGGCACTGGGAATGGGGGCCTTCTTTTTTGCGAGATCCTCTGGTGGCAAGACTTCAAGCAGCTGTAACAGTGCTCAATGTCAGCATGTTAGGGTGTATTGGAGAGGAACCGTGCCATGCACTGATTGGAACACCATTTGTGACTACTGAGAGTCCATGGTTTGATCGTTTGATAGCTTGTGCCACTAGACAGTGAAGCGTATCTTGAATTTGGAAATTTAAGTCAATTTTGAGTGGTGTTAAGTTAAATTTGACAAATATAAACAATTTTTTTGAATGATTTCAAAGTAATTTATGAAATTTTGACAAAAAAAATATTTCAGATTTCAAGTTAATATAGAAATTTCAAAAAATATCAAAGATCACATTAATTCATAAAATTCTGTTTAAAGTTTTGACGCAATCTATATAATTAATAATGAAATTTAATTAAATTATTCCAGATTTCAATCTTATTTAAAGATTTCTATAAAATGTTAAAACAACTTCAACTTAAATGATATAAATTTAAATTAAAATTTGTCTCTATTTCATGTTAATATAAATAATTTCAAAAAATTTGTGAAAGATTTCACTTTAATTCAGGAATTTTAACAAATTCTTTGACGATCTAAATAATATTTCAGGAAATTAAATGAAATTTAAATGATTCGAAATTATTTAAGGACTTATAATTTTTTAACGAATTCAACGAACTCTATATAATTTTAACCTAAAATTCTTTGACTTTTTAAGTTGAAATAAGAAATTCAACAAATTTATAAAAGATTTCACTCTAATTTAAGGAATTACTTTAAGTTTCCGTTAATTACGTACTATATTATTTAATGAATTTTAATAAACTTTTCAGTCATTCAAAATAATTTAAGGTAATATAACCAAAATTTGAAGGAACTCAACCTATTTTTAAAAAAAATTTCGTAACTTCTTTGACGATTTCACGTTAATATTGTGACATGTTGTGCAACAAAGGACCCCTACCTCCCCAGCGGCACGTGGCGGTAACGTAGCGCTCGCGTAATAGGCGAGTCATCACCCCGCGACTCTCCCCGCGGTGACGTCAGGAGCGGAGCCGAAGTGAGCCGAACGGAGCCGAAGTTAGCCGAGTCCCCGAAACCTGGTAGCTATTCAACGCGAGTCAACAGCGATGACGACACCAAGGGATATCGCAGTTGCTAGGTAGAAGTCAACAACTCCTGTGACGTGGCACGCAACAGGCACTACTGCTGCTATATAAGGGAACTGCACAGCAGCTACGAGTCAGTTATAAAGTAACAGTCGCCGACTAGAGTTGTAACGTGGCCATCGCAGAAGATAGATCCTAGGAAGCCTACGAGCGAGAGTGTCATCAACAGTTCTCCAGTCAGGGGACTACAGTTGGAGTATAGCAGCCGTCGCGGAAAGAAGAACCGGAAATGTGTGTAGTTGTGTAATTGGGAGTGTGTGATACAGTGATACACAGCTCCCCTACTGTAAACGTGTAGACTACTGAACACAGAGTGAACTGATTTGCGAATAGGGTTAGAAATCGTGAAACCCCGCAACTGTGTGATAAGTAACTGTAGCCGTTACTTGTAGATTGTTCAATAAATCAATTAACGATCTCTACGGCCTATTCAGTAACGAAAGACGTTACAATAGTTTGAAATAAAACTACAATATTCGATTTTTCTACGAAAGCACACAAAAAAGATCGCCCTCTGTATCTCAGCCACGATGCAGCTATCTGTTCACTCAAATAGAAGGGGCAATAAGCTTTTGCAGCTCTAACGGAAGGTCTTAGCACTAAAGAAGGGACCCCTCTAGCAACGGGCATTTAAACGAGCACCAGCAGCGGGAATTTAAATAAACTCCGGCCAGCACAAGCTTGCCACTAACTCAAAGTAAGGTGTTTAAAGTTTAAAAGGAATTCTGTCCAAATTATTGACGATTTCTACATTATATTAGGGAAATTGAAGTCAATTTTGAGTGATGTTAAGTTAAATTTAACGAATATAAACCAGATTTCGAACGATTTCAATGTAATATTTGAAATTTTGACATAAAATTATTTCAGTTTCGAGGTAATATGAAGATGTTCAAAAATTTGTGAAAGATTTCACGAAAATTTATGGAATATTATTTAATGTTTTGACGCAATCTATGTTATTAATAATGTGACATGTTGACCCCTACCTCCCCAGCTGCACGTAGCGGTAACATAGCGCTCGCGTAGTCGGCAAGTAATCACCCCGCATCCTGGTAGCTATGCAAAGCGCAACGCGCGGTGACGTCACGAGCGGAGCCGAAGTGAACCGAGCGGAGCCGACGTTAGCCGAGTCCCCGCAACCTTGAGGCTATACGCCACGTCACACTAGCAACAGCGCACGGCTATATAACCGGACTGCACGGGGCTACGAGTTAGTTGTAAATTAGCTACCGCAGAGTTACAAAGTAACAGCCGACTACAGTTGAAACATAGCAGCCTGCGAGTGTGCGATAGCTAAGAAGTCAGCGAGCGGAAGACTTATTGTGTGCTTTCCAGACATAGTGGGTGCTGTAGTACAGTTATACTTGGAGTGTGTAATTCAGGGAGATTTGTATAGCTCCCGCGTTATTAGTACGTGAAGACAAGTGAAGATTGTGTTAAGAGATTTTGTTGTAGGGGTTGCAAAGTGTGGAAACCCGCAACTGTGTAATAATTAATTGTAGCCGTTACTTGTAGTTTGTTGAATAAACCAATTAACGATCTCTACAGCGTATTCAATAACGTAAACACGTTACAATAATGAATTTTATTTCAATTTTACGTGGTTTCAGTTTAATTTAATGAATTCTTAACTAAGTTATAACAAATTCAACATAATTTACATAAATTTAATTGAATTTTTTTTGTCGATTTCAAGTTAATATAAATAATTTCAACAAATTTGTGAGAGATTTCACTCTAAATTCTGGAATTCTAACAGCTTCTTTTACGATTTACATAATATGCCACTAAATTAAAAGAAATTTTGAATGATTCGAAGATATTTGAAGGAATTGTAATTGAATTGTGAACGATTTCAACGAAATCTCTATAACTTTAACTTAAAATTCTTGACTTTTTCAAGTTAAAATAAAGAATATCAAACAATTTATAAAAGATTTTACTGCAATTTAAGGAATTCCTTTAATTTTCTGATAAAACGATATCATTTAATGAATTGTAATAATATGTTCAGTCATTCATAGTAATTTAAGGAATTTTAACCAAATTTTGAACGAACTCAACCTATTTCATGAATATTTTAAAAAATTCTTTGACGATTTCACGTTAATATAAGGAATTACAGACAATAAGTGAAAGATTTTATCTTTTTAAATGGAATTCTGTCCAAAATATTGATGATTTCTACATTTTAAATAGGGAAATTTATGTCAATTTTGAATGATGTTAAGTTAAATTTAACGAATATAAACCAGATTTTGAACGATTTCAACGTAATATATGAAAGGTTGACAAAATATTATTTCAGATTTCTATTTAATAAAAAGATTTTCAACAAATTTGTGAAAGATTTCACTAAAAAGTATGGAAATGTGTTTAATGTTTTGACGCAATCTATATTATTAAATATGAATTTTAATTAAATTTTACGTGACTTCAAATAAATTTAAGGAATTCTAAACTACGTTATATCAACTTCAAACTAATCTACACAAATTTAAATGAAAGTCTTTCTCGATTTCTAGTTAAATATATAAATTCATCAAATTTGTGAAAGATTTCACTCTAAATTCAGGAATTCTAACATATTATTTGATGATTTACTTAATATTTCGGAAATTAAAAGAAATTTTAAGTGATTAGAAGTTATTTAAGGAATTTTGATTTTCTTAAGAAAGATTCAACGAAATCTATATAATTTTAACCAAAACAAACTTAATTTCTTCAAGATAAAATAAGAATTTCAACCAATTTATAAGAGATATCACTCTAATTTTAGGAATTATTTTAATTTTCTAATAATTACTATATTACTTAATGAATTTTAATAAAATTTTCAGTCATTAATTTTTTTAAAGAATATTAACCAAAATTTGAACGAACTCAACCGATTTCATGAAAATTTTCCGATTTTTTTTGACGATTTCACGTTAATATAAGGAATTACAAACAATATGTGAAAGATTTCTTCTTATTAAATGGAATACTGTTCAAAGTATTGACAAGATTCTGCCTTATATTAGGGAAATTTAAGTCAAGTTGATTGATGAGTTAAATCTAAAGAATATAAACTAGGTTTTGAAGGATTTCAACGTAATCTATGAAATTTTGACGAAAAATTTTCTGATTTCACGTTAATATAAAGAATTTCAACAAATTTTCAAAATTCCTCTTTATTTTATGGAATTCTATCCAATTTTTTGACGATATTTCATTATTAATTTTAATCATATTTTGAGGGATTTCATGATAATTGAAGGAAATCGAAACTAATTTCGACCTTCTTCAACCCAATCTATGTAATTCTAATCAAACATTCTTTCTAGATTTAAAGTTAATATAAATGTCATTTATTTTGCGAAAAATTTCACACTAATTTTGGGAATTCTTGCAGATTTTTTGACGATTTCAATTATATTTCATGATATTTAAAGAAATTTTGAACTATTCGAAATTAATATAAGGAATTTCAATTGGATTTTGAACGAATTCAACGAAATCTATATAATTTTTACCTAAAATTCTTTGACTTCTTCAAGTTATGATAAATATTTCAACCAATTTATAAAAATTTCACTCTAATTTAAGAAATTACTTTAAGTTTCTGATAATTACTATATAATTTAATACATTTTAATAAAATTATCAGTCATTCAATGTAATTTAAGAAATTTTAACCAAATTTGAACGAATTCAACCTATTTTATGAAAATTTTCCGAAAATTCTTTGACGATTTCACGTAAATATAAGACATTACAGACAATATGTGAAATATTTTATCTAATTAATCTTTAAGTGCCGAAGTGCCACGTTTGTGCCAGTCATGAGTAAGGTCGTCGTGGCCAAAGTTCCCCGTTTTAGCCTGTCAGGCATTATACTCCGCTAGTGGAAGCGCGCGCACACGCCGCTAGTAGAAGTGCATGCACAGTCCTAAATATTTATTTTTACATATAGTAATTACCAGAGGGACTTGAGTAAAACCCTAATAGAGGAATTAAAATAATACCTAACTGAACAACAGCAAATAAATATATATTGTAACGTGTTTCGTCACGGAATACGCCGTAGAGATCTTTGATTGGTTTATTGAACAATCTACAAGTAATGGCTACAATTACTTATCACACAGTTGCGGGGTTTCACACTTTATAACCCTAATCGCATTAATCTGTTACCACTGTTGCGGGGTTTCACGATTTATAACCCTATGCGCAAATCAGCTCACTCTGTCTTCAGTAGTCTACACGTTTACAGTAGGGGAGCTATGTATCACTGTATCACACACTCCCAATTACACAACCACACACTCGGCTGCTATACTCCAACTGTAGTCCGCTGACTGGAGAACTGTTGACAACACACTCGGCGACTGTCACATTACAACTAACTCTCGCTTGCTGCTCAGCCGGCTTTTATTGCGTTCGCTGTTGTTGTGTGACGTGGCGTATAGCCTAGCAACGCTGTTACCCCTTGGTGACGTCACCGCTGTTGACTCGCGGCGAGAGTGGCGAGGTGATGACTCGCCTATTACGCGAGCGCTACTTTACCGCTACGTGCCGCTGTGGAGGTAGGGGTCCTTCGTTGCGAAGCATGTCACAATATGTATGAGTTATGCCATAACTTATCCACGATCCAGTAATTTTATTGCTGATTCTGCAGAGAGGTATGTTAAAATATATTGTAAAATTTGATGTACATACCTTTCTCTGTTGATACCTTCTTGATATATATATAGTTTCAAATAAAACTACAGTATTCGATTTTACTACGAAAGCACACAAAACAGGTCGCCCTCTGTATCTCAGCCACGATGCAGCTATCTGTTCACTCAAATAGAAGGGGCAATAAGCTTTTGCAACTCTAACGGAAGGTCTTAGCACTGAAGAAGGGACCCCTCTAGCTTTCCCTTCAATAGCCATTCTTTCATTCTTCTGACCTTGAGTCAAAAATTCGAAAATCCGAAGGTTGTAAGCAGTGCTAGCATTAGACCAAATGATTTTATTTCTTCCATCTCTTTTATGACACCAGGGACTGCTAAAATTTGTCAAGTGTTACAAACAGAAATGGATTTATAATGCAGAACAACTCTGTGAAGAATGGGAGACCATTTTTGCAGTACCCATCAAAATTAAAACACAAAANATAATGCAGAACAACTCTGTGAAAAACTGGGAGACCATTTTTGCAGT
>NW_019726271.1:0-1347 GCF_002891405.2 Cryptotermes secundus
ATCTTGCTTGCTAGATTTGCGATGTTAGCTTGCTAGCTTTGCGTTACTAGCTTGTGATCTTGGCGTTCCTAGCTTGCTATCTTTACGTAGCTAGCTTGCTAGATTTGGGTTGTTAGCTTGCTAATTTTGCGTTGCTAGCTCGCTAGCTTTCCGTTGTTAGCTTGATAGCTTTGCGTTGCTATCATGATAGCTATGCGTTGCTTCCTTTGCGTATCTTGCTTGCTAGATTTGCGATGTTAGCTTGCTAGCTTTACGTAGCTAGCTTGCTAGATTTGGGTTGTTAGCTTGCTAATTTTGCGTTGCTAGCTCGCTAGCTTTCCGTTGTTAGCTTGATAGCTTTGCGTTGCTATCATGATAGCTATGCGTTGCTTCCTTTGCGTATCTTGCTTGCTAGATTTGCGATGTTAGCTTGCTAGCTTTACGTAGCTAGCTTGCTAGATTTGGGTTGTTAGCTTGCTAATTTTGCGTTGCTAGCTCGCTAGCTTTCCGTTGTTAGCTTGATATCTTTGAGTTGCTAGCTTGCTAGATTTGAGTTGCAAGATTGCTAGCTTGCTAGATTTGCGTTACTAATTTGCTAGCTTTGCGTTGCTAGCTTCCTGTCTTTGCGTTGCTAGCATCCTAGTTTTGCGTTGCTAGCTTGAAAGTTTTGCGTTCCTTGCTTGCAAGTTTACTTTGCTATCTTGGTAGCTTTGCGTTGCTATCTTGCCAGGTATTCGTTGCTATCTTGCCAACTTTCCGTTGCTCGAATTCTAGCTTTGCGTTGCTAGCTTGCTAGCTTTGCGATTCAAACTTTACTAGCTTTGCGTTGCTATCTTGCTAGCTTCGGTTTTCTATTTTGATAGTTTGCTTTAATTGATTACTTGCTTTCTTCCTTGTTTGCGTATTTTGCTTGCTAGGTTTAGGTTGATAGCTTGCTAGCTTTCCGTTGCTAGCTTTCTACCTTTGCGTTACTAGCTTGCTAGCTTTGCCTAGCAAGATTGCTAGCTTGGTTTTGCTTTCTCTCTATCTTGGCATTGCAATCTTGCTAGCTTTGCATTCATCGCTTGCTTGCTAGCTAGTTTGCAAAATTTTCGTTGCTATCTTGCTAGCTTTGCGTTGCAATTTTGCTAGCTTTGCGTTGGTAAGTTCCTAGCTTCGCGTTTCTAGTTTGCTAGCTTTGAGTTTCTGGCTTGCTAGCTTTGTGTAGCTAGCTTGCTAGCTTTGAATTGTTACCTTGCTTGCTTGGCGTTGCCTTCTTTCTAGCTTTGTGTTGATAGCTTCCTAGTTTTGCGTTGCTAGCTTGCTAGATTTGCGTTGCTAGCTTGCTAGATTTACGTTGATAACTTCCTAGCTTTGCGTTGCTAGCTT
>NW_019726271.1:1760-1840 GCF_002891405.2 Cryptotermes secundus
ACTATCTTGCTAGCTTTGCGTTCCTATCTTGCTAAATTTTCGTTGCTAGCTTGCTAGATTTGGGTTGTTAGCTTGCTTGT